>NW_027189157.1:0-303450 GCF_040958095.1 Procambarus clarkii | reverse complement strand
GACAAGACAAAGGCTCTCACAAGGTGTGTGAGACAAGACCAAGGCTCTTACAAGGTGTGTGTGTGAGACAAGACCAAGGCTCTCACAAGGTGTGTGAGACAAGACCAAGGCTCTCACAAGGTGTGTGAGACAAGACCAAGGCTCTCGCAAGGTGTGTGTGTGTGTGTGTGTGAGACAAGACCAAGGCTCTCACAAGGTGTGTGTGTGTGTGAGACAAGACCAAGGCTCTCACAAGGTGTGTGTGTGTGTGTGTGTGAGACAAGACAAAGGCTCTCACAAGGTGTGTGAGACAAGACCAAGGCTCTTACAAGGTGTGTGTGTGAGACAAGACCAAGGCTCTCACAAGGTGTGTGAGACAAGACCAAGGCTCTCACAAGGTGTGTGAGACAAGACCAAGGCTCTCACAAGGTGTGTTTGTGAGTGAGATAAGACCAAGCCTCTCACAAGGTGTGTGTGAGATAAGACCAAGGCTCTCACATGGTGTGTGAGACAAGACCAAGGCTCTCACAAGGTGTGTGTGTGTGTGTGAGACATGACCAAGGCTCTTACAAGGTGTGTGAGACAAGACTAAGGCTCTCACAAGATGTGTATGTGTGAGACAAGACCAAGGCTCTCACACGGTGTGTGTGTGTGAGACAAGACCAAGGCTCTCACAAGGTGTGTGTGTGTGAGACAAGACCAAGGCTCTCACAAGATGTGTATGTGTGAGACAAGACCTAGGTTCTCACAAGGTGTGTGTGTGTGAGACAAGACCAAGGCTCTCACAAGGTGTGTGTGTGTGTGAGAGGAAGACCAAGGCTCTCACAAGGTGTGTGTGTGTGAGACAAGACCAAGGCTCTCACAAGGTGTGTGTGTTTGTGTGAGACAAGACCAAGGCTCTCACAAGGTGTGTGTGTGAGACAAGACCATGGCTCTCACAAGGTGTGTGTGTGTGTGTGTGTGAGACAAGACCAAGGCTCTCACAAGGTGTGTGTGTGTGAGACAAGACCAAGGCTCTCACAAGGTGTGTGTGTGTGTGTGTGTGTGAGACAAGACAAAGGCTCTCACAAGGTGTGTGAGACAAGACCAAGGCTCTTACAAGGTGTGTGTGTGAGACAAGACCAAGGCTCTCACAAGGTGTGTGAGACAAGACCAAGGCTCTCACAAGGTGTGTGAGACAAGACCAAGGCTCTCGCAAGGTGTGTGTGTGTGTGTGTGTGAGACAAGACCAAGGCTCTCACAAGGTGTGTGTGTGTGTGTGAGACAAGACCAAGGCTCTCACAAGGTGTGTGTGTGTGTGTGTGTGAGACAAGACAAAGGCTCTCACAAGGTGTGTGAGACAAGACCAAGGCTCTTACAAGGTGTGTGTGTGAGACAAGACCAAGGCTCTCACAAGGTGTGTGAGACAAGACCAAGGCTCTCACAAGGTGTGTGAGACAAGACCAAGGCTCTCACAAGGTGTGTTTGTGAGTGAGATAAGACCAAGCCTCTCACAAGGTGTGTGTGAGATAAGACCAAGGCTCTCACATGGTGTGTGAGACAAGACCAAGGCTCTCACAAGGTGTGTGTGTGTGTGTGAGACATGACCAAGGCTCTTACAAGGTGTGTGAGACAAGACTAAGGCTCTCACAAGATGTGTATGTGTGAGACAAGACCAAGGCTCTCACAAGGTGTGTGTGTGTGAGACAAGACCAAGGCTCTCACAAGGTGTGTGTGTGTGAGACAAGACCAAGGCTCTCACAAGATGTGTATGTGTGAGACTAGACCAAGGTTTTCACAAGGTGTGTGTGTGTGAGACAAGACCAAGGCTCTCACAAGGTGTGTGTGTGTGTGAGAAGAAGACCAAGGCTCTCACAAGGTGTGTGTGTGTGTGAGACAAGACCAAGGCTCTCACAAGGTGTGTGTGTGTGTGAGACAAGACCAAGGCTCTCACAAGGTGTGTGTGTGTGTGAGACTAGACCAAGGCTCTGACAAGGTGTGTGTGTATGTGAGACAAGACCAAGGCTCTTACAAGGTGTGTGAGACAAGACCAAGGCTCTCACAAGGTGTATATGTGTGAGACAAGATAAAGGCTCTCACAAAGGGTGTGTGTGTGAGACAAGACCAAGGCTCTCACAAGGTGTGTGTGTGTGAGACAAGACCAAGGCTCTCACAAGGTGTGTGTGTGTGTGTGTGAGACAAGACCAAGGCTCTCACAAGGTGTGTGTGTGTGAGACAAGACAAAGGCTCTCACAAGGTGTGTGTGTGTGTGAGACAAGACCAAGGCTCTCACAAGGTGTGTGTGTGTGAGACAAGACCAAGGCTCTCGCAAGGTGTGTGTGTGTGTGTGTGTGTGAGACAAGACCAAGGCTCTCACAAGGTGTGTGTGTGTGAGACAAGACCAAGGCTCTCACAAGGTGTGTGTGTGTGAGACAAGACCAAGGCTCTCACAAGGTGTGTGTGTGTGAGACAAGACCAAGGCTCTCACAAGGTGTGTGTGTGTGTGTGTGTGAGACAAGACAAAGGCTCTCACAAGGTGTGTGAGACAAGACCAAGGCTCTTACAAGGTGTGTGTGTGAGACAAGACCAAGGCTCTCACAAGGTGTGTGAGACAAGACCAAGGCTCTCACAAGGTGTGTGAGACAAGACCAAGGCTCTCGCAAGGTGTGTGTGTGTGTGTGTGTGAGACAAGACCAAGGCTCTCACAAGGTGTGTGTGTGTGTGAGACAAGACCAAGGCTCTCACAAGGTGTGTGTGTGTGAGACAAGACAAAGGCTCTCACAAGGTGTGTGAGACAAGACCAAGGCTCTTACAAGGTGTGTGTGTGAGACAAGACCAAGGCTCTCACAAGGTGTGTGAGACAAGACCAAGGCTCTCACAAGATGTGTGAGACAAGACCAAGGCTCTCACAAGGTGTGTTTGTGAGTGAGATAAGACCAAGCCTCTCACAAGGTGTGTGTGAGATAAGACCAAGGCTCTCACATGGTGTGTGAGTCAAGACCAAGGCTCTCACAAGGTGTGTGTGTGTGTGTGAGACATGACCAAGGCTCTTACAAGGTGTGTGAGACAAGACTAAGGCTCTCACAAGATGTGTATGTGTGAGACAAGACCAAGGCTCTCACAAGGTGTGTGTGTGTGTGTGTGTGTGAGACAAGACCAAGGCTCTCACAAGGTGTGTGTGTGTGAGACAAGACCAAGGCTCTCACAAGGTGTGTGTGTGTGAGACAAGACCAAGGCTCTCACAAGGTGTGTGTGTGTGAGACAAGACCAAGGCTCTCACAAGGTGTGTGTGTGTGTGTGTGTGAGACAAGACAAAGGCTCTCACAAGGTGTGTGAGACAAGACCAAGGCTCTTACAAGGTGTGTGTGTGAGACAAGACCAAGGCTCTCACAAGGTGTGTGAGACAAGACCAAGGCTCTCACAAGGTGTGTGAGACAAGACCAAGGCTCTCGCAAGGTGTGTGTGTGTGTGTGTGTGAGACAAGACCAAGGCTCTCACAAGGTGTGTGTGTGTGTGAGACAAGACCAAGGCTCTCACAAGGTGTGTGTGTGTGAGACAAGACAAAGGCTCTCACAAGGTGTGTGAGACAAGACCAAGGCTCTTACAAGGTGTGTGTGTGAGACAAGACCAAGGCTCTCACAAGGTGTGTGAGACAAGACCAAGGCTCTCACAAGATGTGTGAGACAAGACCAAGGCTCTCACAAGGTGTGTTTGTGAGTGAGATAAGACCAAGCCTCTCACAAGGTGTGTGTGAGATAAGACCAAGGCTCTCACATGGTGTGTGAGTCAAGACCAAGGCTCTCACAAGGTGTGTGTGTGTGTGTGAGACATGACCAAGGCTCTTACAAGGTGTGTGAGACAAGACTAAGGCTCTCACAAGATGTGTATGTGTGAGACAAGACCAAGGCTCTCACAAGGTGTGTGTGTGTGAGACAAGACCAAGGCTCTCACAAGGTGTGTGTGTGTGAGACAAGACCAAGGCTCTCACAAGATGTGTATGTGTGAGACTAGACCAAGGTTTTCACAAGGTGTGTGTGTGTGAGACAAGACCAAGGCTCTCACAAGGTGTGTGTGTGTGTGAGAAGAAGACCAAGGCTCTCACAAGGTGTGTGTGTGTGTGAGACAAGACCAAGGCTCTCACAAGGTGTGTGTGTGTGTGAGACTAGACCAAGTCTCTGACAAGGTGTGTGTGTATGTGAGACAAGACCAAGGCTCTTACAAGGTGTGTGAGACAAGACCAAGGCTCTCACAAGGTGTATATGTGTGAGACAAGACCAAGGCTCTCACAAAGGGTGTGTGTGTGAGACAAGACCAAGGCTCTCACAAGGTGTGTGTGTGTGAGACAAGACCAAGGCTCTCACAAGGTGTGTGTGTGTGTGTGTGAGACAAGACCAAGGCTCTCACAAGGTGTGTGTGTGTGAGACAAGACCAAGGCTCTCACAAGGTGTGTGTGTGTGTGAGACAAGACCAAGCCTCTCACAAGGTGTGTGTGTGTGAGACAAGACCAAGGCTCTCGCAAGGTGTGTGTGTGTGTGTGTGTGAGACAAGACCAAGGCTCTCACAAGGTGTGTGTGTGTGAGACAAGACCAAGGCTCTCACAAGGTGTGTGTGTGTGAGACAAGACCAAGGCTCTCACAAGGTGTGTGTGTGTGTGTGTGTGAGACAAGACAAAGGCTCTCACAAGGTGTGTGAGACAAGACCAAGGCTCTTACAAGGTGTGTGTGTGAGACAAGACCAAGGCTCTCACAAGGTGTGTGAGACAAGACCAAGGCTCTCACAAGGTGTGTGAGACAAGACCAAGGCTCTCGCAAGGTGTGTGTGTGTGTGTGTGTGAGACAAGACCAAGGCTCTCACAAGGTGTGTGTGTGTGTGAGACAAGACCAAGGCTCTCACAAGGTGTGTGTGTGTGTGTGTGTGAGACAAGACAAAGGCTCTCACAAGGTGTGTGAGACAAGACCAAGGCTCTTACAAGGTGTGTGTGTGAGACAAGACCAAGGCTCTCACAAAGTGTGTGAGACAAGACCAAGGCTCTCACAAGGTGTGTGAGACAAGACCAAGGCTCTCACAAGGTGTGTTTGTGAGTGAGATAAGACCAAGCCTCTCACAAGGTGTGTGTGAGATAAGACCAAGGCTCTCACATGGTGTGTGAGACAAGACCAAGGCTCTCACAAGGTGTGTGTGTGTGTGTGAGACATGACCAAGGCTCTTACAAGGTGTGTGAGACAAGACTAAGGCTCTCACAAGATGTGTATGTGTGAGACAAGACCAAGGCTCTCACACGGTGTGTGTGTGTGAGACAAGACCAAGGCTCTCACAAGGTGTGTGTGTGTGAGACAAGACCAAGGCTCTCACAAGATGTGTATGTGTGAGACAAGACCTAGGTTCTCACAAGGTGTGTGTGTGTGAGACAAGACCAAGGCTCTCACAAGGTGTGTGTGTGTGTGAGAGGAAGACCAAGGCTCTCACAAGGTGTGTGTGTGTGAGACAAGACCAAGGCTCTCACAATGTGTGTGTGTTTGTGTGAGACAAGACCAAGGCTCTCACAAGGTGTGTGTGTGAGACAAGACCATGGCTCTCACAAGGTGTGTGTGTGTGTGTGTGTGTGTGTGAGACAAGACCAAGGCTCTCACAAGGTGTGTGTGTGTGAGACAAGACCAAGGCTCTCACAAGGTGTGTGTGTGTGTGTGTGTGTGAGACAAGACAAAGGCTCTCACAAGGTGTGTGAGACAAGACCAAGGCTCTTACAAGGTGTGTGTGGAGACAAGACCAAGGCTCTCACAAGGTGTGTGAGACAAGACCAAGGCTCTCACAAGGTGTGTGAGACAAGACCAAGGCTCTCGCAAGGTGTGTGTGTGTGTGTGTGTGAGACAAGACCAAGGCTCTCACAAGGTGTGTGTGTGTGTGTGAGACAAGACCAAGGCTCTCACAAGGTGTGTGTGTGTGTGTGTGTGAGACAAGACAAAGGCTCTCACAAGGTGTGTGAGACAAGACCAAGGCTCTTACAAGGTGTGTGTGTGAGACAAGACCAAGGCTCTCACAAGGTGTGTGAGACAAGACCAAGGCTCTCACAAGGTGTGTGAGACAAGACCAAGGCTCTCACAAGGTGTGTTTGTGAGTGAGATAAGACCAAGCCTCTCACAAGGTGTGTATAAGATAAGACCAAGGCTCTCACATGGTGTGTGAGACAAGACCAAGGCTCTCACAAGGTGTGTGTGTGTGTGTGAGACATGACCAAGGCTCTTACAAGGTGTGTGTGTGTGAGACAAGACCAAGGCTCTTACAAGGTGTGTGTGTGTGAGACAAGACTAAGGCTCTCACAAGATGTGTATGTGTGAGACAAGACCAAGGCTCTCACAAGGTGTGTGTGTGTGAGACAAGACCAAGGCTCTCACAAGGTGTGTGTGTGTGAGACAAGACCAAGGCTCTCACAAGATGTGTATGTGTGAGACTAGACCAAGGTTTTCACAAGGTGTGTGTGTGTGAGACAAGACCAAGGCTCTCACAAGGTGTGTGTGTGTGTGTGAGAAGAAGACCAAGGCTCTCACAAGGTGTGTGTGTGTGTGAGACAAGACCAAGGCTCTCACAAGGTGTGTGTGTGTGAGACTAGACCAAGGCTCTGACAAGGTGTGTGTGTATGTGAGACAAGACCAAGGCTCTTACAAGGTGTGTGAGACAAGACCAAGGCTCTCACAAGGTGTATATGTGTGAGACAAGATAAAGGCTCTCACAAAGGGTGTGTGTGTGAGACAAGACCAAGGCTCTCACAAGGTGTGTGTGTGTGAGACAAGACCAAGGCTCTCACAAGGTGTGTGTGTGTGTGTGTGAGACAAGACCAAGGCTCTCACAAGGTGTGTGTGTGTGAGACAAGACCAAGGCTCTCACAAGGTGTGTGTGTGTGTGAGACAAGACCAAGGCTCTCACAAGGTGTGTGTGTGTGTGAGACAAGACCAAGGCTCTCGCAAGGTGTGTGTGTGTGTGTGTGTGTGTGTGAGACAAGACCAAGGCTCTCACAAGGTGTGTGTGTGTGAGACAAGACCAAGGCTCTCACAAGGTGTGTGTGTGTGAGACAAGACCAAGGCTCTCACAAGGTGTGTGTGTGTGAGACAAGACCAAGGCTCTCACAAGGTGTGTGTGTGTGTGTGTGTGAGACAAGACAAAGGCTCTCACAAGGTGTGTGAGACAAGACCAAGGCTCTTACAAGGTGTGTGTGTGTGACAAGACCAAGGCTCTCACAAGGTGTGTGAGACAAGACCAAGGCTCTCACAAGGTGTGTGAGACAAGACCAAGGCTCTCGCAAGGTGTGTGTGTGTGTGTGTGTGAGACAAGACCAAGGCTCTCACAAGGTGTGTGTGTGTGTGAGACAAGACCAAGGCTCTCACAAGGTGTGTGTGTGTGTGTGTGTGTGAGACAAGACAAAGGCTCTCACAAGGTGTGTGAGACAAGACCAAGGCTCTTACAAGGTGTGTGTGTGAGACAAGACCAAGGCTCTCACAAGGTGTGTGAGACAAGACCAAGGCTCTCACAAGGTGTGTGAGACAAGACCAAGGCTCTCACAAGGTGTGTTTGTGAGTGAGATAAGACCAAGCCTCTCACACGGTGTGTGTGAGATAAGACCAAGGCTCTTACAAGGTGTGTGAGACAAGACTAAGGCTCTCACAAGATGTGTATGTGTGAGACAAGACCAAGGCTCTCACACGGTGTGTGTGTGTGAGACAAGACCAAGGCTCTCACAAGGTGTGTGTGTGTGAGACAAGACCAAGGCTCTCACAAGATGTGTATGTGTGAGACAAGACCAAGGTTCTCACAAGGTGTGTGTGTGTGAGACAAGACCAAGGCTCTCACAAGGTGTGTGTGTGTGTGAGAGGAAGACCAAGGCTCTCACAAGGTGTGTGTGTGTGAGACAAGACCAAGGCTCTCACAAGGTGTGTGTGTTTGTGTGAGACAAGACCAAGGCTCTCACAAGGTGTGTGTGTGAGACAAGACCATGGCTCTCACAAGGTGTGTGTGTGTGTGTGTGTGTGTGTGTGTGTGTGTGTGTGTGAGACATGACCAAGGCTCTCACAAGGTGTGTGTGAGACAAGACCAAGGCTCTCACAAGGTGTGTGTGTGTGAGACAAGACCATGGCTCTCACAAGGTGTGTGTGTGAGTGTGTGAGATAAGACCAAGGCTCTCACAAGGTGTGTGAGACAAGACCAAGGCTCTCACAAGGTGTGTGTGTGTGTGTGTATGTGTGAGACAAGACCAAGGCTCTCACAAGGTGTGTGTGTGAGACAAGACCAAGGCTCTCACAAGGTGTGTGTGTGTGTGTGAGATAAGACCAAGGCTCTCACAAGGTGTGTTTGTGAGTGAGATAAGACCAAGCCTCTCCCAAGGTGTGTGTGTGTGTGTGAGATAAGACCAAGGCTCTCACAAGGTGTGTGAGACAAGACCAAGGCTCTCACAAGGTGTGAGACAAGACCAAGGCTCTTACAAAGTGTGTGAGACAAGACCAAGGCTCTCACAACATGTGTATGTGTGAGACAAGACCAAGGCTCTCACAAGGTGTGTGTGTGTGAGACAAGACCAAGGCTCTCACAAGGTGTGTGTGTGTGAGACAAGACCAAGGCTCTCACAAGATGTGTATGTGTGAGACAAGACCAAGGTTTTCACAAGGTGTGTGTGTGTGAGACAAGACCAAGGCTCTCACAAGGTGTGTGTGTGTGTGAGAAGAAGACCAAGGCTCTCACAAGGTGTGTGTGTGTGAGACAAGACCAAGGCTCTCACAAGGTGTGTGTGTGTGTGAGACTAGACCAAGGCTCTGACAAGGTGTGTGTGTATGTGAGACAAGACCAAGGCTCTTACAAGGTGTGTGAGACAAGACCAAGGCTCTCACAAGGTGTATATGTGTGAGACAAGACCAAGGCTCTCACAAAGGGTGTGTGTGTGAGACAAGACCAAGGCTCTCACAAGGTGTGTGTGTGTGAGACAAGACCAAGGCTCTCACAAGGTGTGTGTGTGTGTGTGTGTGTGAGACAAGACCAAGGCTCTCACAAGGTGTGTGTGTGTGAGACAAGACCAAGGCTCTCACAAGGTGTGTGTGTGTGTGAGACAAGACCAAGGCTCTCACAAGGTGTGTGTGTGTGAGACAAGACCAAGGCTCTCGCAAGGTGTGTGTGTGTGTGTGTGTGAGACAAGACCAAGGCTCTCACAAGGTGTGTGTGTGTGAGACAAGACCAAGGCTCTCACAAGGTGTGTGTGTGTGTGAGACAAGACAAAGGCTCTCACAAGGTGTGTGAGACAACACCAAGGCTCTTACAAGGTGTGTGTGTGAGACAAGACCAAGGCTCTCACAAGGTGTGTGAGACAAGACCAAGGCTCTCACAAGGTGTGTGAGACAAGACCAAGGCTCTCGCAAGGTGTGTGTGTGTGTGTGTGTGAGACAAGACCAAGGCTCTCACAAGGTGTGTGTGTGTGTGAGACAAGACCAAGGCTCTCACAAGGTGTGTGTGTGTGTGTGTGTGAGACAAGACAAAGGCTCTCACAAGGTGTGTGAGACAAGACCAAGGCTCTTACAAGGTGTGTGTGTGAGACAAGACCAAGGCTCTCACAAGGTGTGTGAGACAAGACCAAGGCTCTCACAAGGCGTGTGAGACAAGACCAAGGCTCTCACAAGGTGTGTTTGTGAGTGAGATAAGACCAAGCCTCTCACAAGGTGTGTGTGAGATAAGACCAAGGCTCTCACATGGTGTGTGAGACAAGACCAAGGCTCTCACAAGGTGTGTGTGTGTGTGTGAGACATGACCAAGGCTCTTACAAGGTGTGTGAGACAAGACTAAGGCTCTCACAAGATGTGTATGTGTGAGACAAGACCAAGGCTCTCACACGGTGTGTGTGTGTGAGACAAGACCAAGGCTCTCACAAGGTGTGTGTGTGTGAGACAAGACCAAGGCTCTCACAAGATGTGTATGTGTGAGACAAGACCAAGGCTCTCACAAGGTGTGTGTGTGTGAGACAAGACAAAGGCTCTCACAAGGTGTGTGAGACAAGACCAAGGCTCTTACAAGGTGTGTGTGTGAGACAAGACCAAGGCTCTCACAAGGTGTGTGAGACAAGACCAAGGCTCTCACAAGATGTGTGAGACAAGACCAAGGCTCTCACAAGGTGTGTTTGTGAGTGAGATAAGACCAAGCCTCTCACAAGGTGTGTGTGAGATAAGACCAAGGCTCTCACATGGTGTGTGAGTCAAGACCAAGGCTCTCACAAGGTGTGTGTGTGTGTGTGTGAGACATGACCAAGGCTCTTACAAGGTGTGTGAGACAAGACTAAGGCTCTCACAAGATGTGTATGTGTGAGACAAGACCAAGGCTCTCACAAGGTGTGTGTGTGTGAGACAAGACCAAGGCTCTCACAAGGTGTGTGTGTGTGAGACAAGACCAAGGCTCTCACAAGATGTGTATGTGTGAGACTAGACCAAGGTTTTCACAAGGTGTGTGTGTGTGAGACAAGACCAAGGCTCTCACAAGGTGTGTGTGTGTGTGAGAAGAAGACCAAGGCTCTCACAAGGTGTGTGTGTGTGTGAGACAAGACCAAGGCTCTCACAAGGTGTGTGTGTGTGTGAGACTAGACCAAGTCTCTGACAAGGTGTGTGTGTATGTGAGACAAGACCAAGGCTCTTACAAGGTGTGTCAGACAAGACCAAGGCTCTCACAAGGTGTATATGTGTGAGACAAGACCAAGGCTCTCACAAAGGGTGTGTGTGTGAGACAAGACCAAGGCTCTCACAAGGTGTGTGTGTGTGAGACAAGACCAAGGCTCTCACAAGGTGTGTGTGTGTGTGTGTGAGACAAGACCAAGGCTCTCACAAGGTGTGTGTGTGTGAGACAAGACCAAGGCTCTCACAAGGTGTGTGTGTGTGTGAGACAAGACCAAGCCTCTCACAAGGTGTGTGTGTGTGAGACAAGACCAAGGCTCTCGCAAGGTGTGTGTGTGTGTGTGTGTGAGACAAGACCAAGGCTCTCACAAGGTGTGTGTGTGTGAGACAAGACCAAGGCTCTCACAAGGTGTGTGTGTGTGAGACAAGACCAAGGCTCTCACAAGGTGTGTGTGTGTGTGTGTGTGAGACAAGACAAAGGCTCTCACAAGGTGTGTGAGACAAGACCAAGGCTCTTACAAGGTGTGTGTGTGAGACAAGACCAAGGCTCTCACAAGGTGTGTGAGACAAGACCAAGGCTCTCACAAGGTGTGTGAGACAAGACCAAGGCTCTCGCAAGGTGTGTGTGTGTGTGTGTGTGTGAGACAAGACCAAGGCTCTCACAAGGTGTGTGTGTGTGTGAGACAAGACCAAGGCTCTCACAAGGTGTGTGTGTGTGTGTGTGTGAGACAAGACAAAGGCTCTCACAAGGTGTGTGAGACAAGACCAAGGCTCTTACAAGGTGTGTGTGTGAGACAAGACCAAGGCTCTCACAAAGTGTGTGAGACAAGACCAAGGCTCTCACAAGGTGTGTGAGACAAGACCAAGGCTCTCACAAGGTGTGTTTGTGAGTGAGATAAGACCAAGCCTCTCACAAGGTGTGTGTGAGATAAGACCAAGGCTCTCACATGGTGTGTGAGACAAGACCAAGGCTCTCACAAGGTGTGTGTGTGTGTGTGAGACATGACCAAGGCTCTTACAAGGTGTGTGAGACAAGACTAAGGCTCTCACAAGATGTGTATGTGTGAGACAAGACCAAGGCTCTCACACGGTGTGTGTGTGTGAGACAAGACCAAGGCTCTCACAAGGTGTGTGTGTGTGAGACAAGACCAAGGCTCTCACAAGATGTGTATGTGTGAGACAAGACCTAGGTTCTCACAAGGTGTGTGTGTGTGAGACAAGACCAAGGCTCTCACAAGGTGTGTGTGTGTGTGAGAGGAAGACCAAGGCTCTCACAAGGTGTGTGTGTGTGAGACAAGACCAAGGCTCTCACAATGTGTGTGTGTTTGTGTGAGACAAGACCAAGGCTCTCACAAGGTGTGTGTGTGAGACAAGACCATGGCTCTCACAAGGTGTGTGTGTGTGTGTGTGTGTGTGTGAGACAAGACCAAGGCTCTCACAAGGTGTGTGTGTGTGAGACAAGACCAAGGCTCTCACAAGGTGTGTGTGTGTGTGTGTGTGTGAGACAAGACAAAGGCTCTCACAAGGTGTGTGAGACAAGACCAAGGCTCTTACAAGGTGTGTGTGGAGACAAGACCAAGGCTCTCACAAGGTGTGTGAGACAAGACCAAGGCTCTCACAAGGTGTGTGAGACAAGACCAAGGCTCTCGCAAGGTGTGTGTGTGTGTGTGTGTGAGACAAGACCAAGGCTCTCACAAGGTGTGTGTGTGTGTGTGAGACAAGACCAAGGCTCTCACAAGGTGTGTGTGTGTGTGTGTGTGAGACAAGACAAAGGCTCTCACAAGGTGTGTGAGACAAGACCAAGGCTCTTACAAGGTGTGTGTGTGAGACAAGACCAAGGCTCTCACAAGGTGTGTGAGACAAGACCAAGGCTCTCACAAGGTGTGTGAGACAAGACCAAGGCTCTCACAAGGTGTGTTTGTGAGTGAGATAAGACCAAGCCTCTCACAAGGTGTGTATGAGATAAGACCAAGGCTCTCACATGGTGTGTGAGACAAGACCAAGGCTCTCACAAGGTGTGTGTGTGTGTGTGAGACATGACCAAGGCTCTTACAAGGTGTGTGTGTGTGAGACAAGACCAAGGCTCTTACAAGGTGTGTGTGTGTGAGACAAGACTAAGGCTCTCACAAGATGTGTATGTGTGAGACAAGACCAAGGCTCTCACAAGGTGTGTGTGTGTGAGACAAGACCAAGGCTCTCACAAGGTGTGTGTGTGTGAGACAAGACCAAGGCTCTCACAAGATGTGTATGTGTGAGACTAGACCAAGGTTTTCACAAGGTGTGTGTGTGTGAGACAAGACCAAGGCTCTCACAAGGTGTGTGTGTGTGTGTGAGAAGAAGACCAAGGCTCTCACAAGGTGTGTGTGTGTGTGAGACAAGACCAAGGCTCTCACAAGGTGTGTGTGTGTGAGACTAGACCAAGGCTCTGACAAGGTGTGTGTGTATGTGAGACAAGACCAAGGCTCTTACAAGGTGTGTGAGACAAGACCAAGGCTCTCACAAGGTGTATATGTGTGAGACAAGATAAAGGCTCTCACAAAGGGTGTGTGTGTGAGACAAGACCAAGGCTCTCACAAGGTGTGTGTGTGTGAGACAAGACCAAGGCTCTCACAAGGTGTGTGTGTGTGTGTGTGAGACAAGACCAAGGCTCTCACAAGGTGTGTGTGTGTGAGACAAGACCAAGGCTCTCACAAGGTGTGTGTGTGTGTGAGACAAGACCAAGGCTCTCACAAGGTGTGTGTGTGTGAGACAAGACCAAGGCTCTCGCAAGGTGTGTGTGTGTGTGTGTGTGTGTGTGAGACAAGACCAAGGCTCTCACAAGGTGTGTGTGTGTGAGACAAGACCAAGGCTCTCACAAGGTGTGTGTGTGTGAGACAAGACCAAGGCTCTCACAAGGTGTGTGTGTGTGAGACAAGACCAAGGCTCTCACAAGGTGTGTGTGTGTGTGTGTGTGAGACAAGACAAAGGCTCTCACAAGGTGTGTGAGACAAGACCAAGGCTCTTACAAGGTGTGTGTGTGAGACAAGACCAAGGCTCTCACAAGGTGTGTGAGACAAGACCAAGGCTCTCACAAGGTGTGTGAGACAAGACCAAGGCTCTCGCAAGGTGTGTGTGTGTGTGTGTGTGAGACAAGACCAAGGCTCTCACAAGGTGTGTGTGTGTGTGAGACAAGACCAAGGCTCTCACAAGGTGTGTGTGTGTGTGTGTGTGTGAGACAAGACAAAGGCTCTCACAAGGTGTGTGAGACAAGACCAAGGCTCTTACAAGGTGTGTGTGTGAGACAAGACCAAGGCTCTCACAAGGTGTGTGAGACAAGACCAAGGCTCTCACAAGGTGTGTGAGACAAGACCAAGGCTCTCACAAGGTGTGTTTGTGAGTGAGATAAGACCAAGCCTCTCACACGGTGTGTGTGAGATAAGACCAAGGCTCTCACAAGGTGTGTGTGTGTGAGACAAGACCAAGGCTCTCACAAGGTGTGTGAGACAAGACCAAGGCTCTCACAAGGTGTGTGAGACAAGACTAAGGCTCTCACAAGATGTGTATGTGTGAGACAAGACCAAGGCTCTCACACGGTGTGTGTGTGTGAGACAAGACCAAGGCTCTCACAAGGTGTGTGTGTGTGAGACAAGACCAAGGCTCTCACAAGATGTGTATGTGTGAGACAAGACCAAGGTTCTCACAAGGTGTGTGTGTGTGAGACAAGACCAAGGCTCTCACAAGGTGTGTGTGTGTGTGAGAGGAAGACCAAGGCTCTCACAAGGTGTGTGTGTGTGAGACAAGACCAAGGCTCTCACAAGGTGTGTGTGTTTGTGTGAGACAAGACCAAGGCTCTCACAAGGTGTGTGTGTGAGACAAGACCATGGCTCTCACAAGGTGTGTGTGTGTGTGTGTGTGTGTGTGTGTGTGTGAGACATGACCAAGGCTCTCACAAGGTGTGTGTGAGACAAGACCAAGGCTCTCACAAGGTGTGTGTGTGTGAGACAAGACCATGGCTCTCACAAGGTGTGTGTGTGAGTGTGTGAGATAAGACCAAGGCTCTCACAAGGTGTGTGAGACAAGACCAAGGCTCTCACAAGGTGTGTGTGTGTGTGTGTATGTGTGAGACAAGACCAAGGCTCTCACAAGGTGTGTGTGTGAGACAAGACCAAGGCTCTCACAAGGTGTGTGTGTGTGTGTGAGATAAGACCAAGGCTCTCACAAGGTGTGTTTGTGAGTGAGATAAGACCAAGCCTCTCCCAAGGTGTGTGTGTGTGTGTGAGATAAGACCAAGGCTCTCACAAGGTGTGTGAGACAAGACCAAGGCTCTCACAAGGTGTGAGACAAGACCAAGGCTCTTACAAAGTGTGTGAGACAAGACCAAGGCTCTCACAACATGTGTATGTGTGAGACAAGACCAAGGCTCTCACAAGGTGTGTGTGTGTGAGACAAGACCAAGGCTCTCACAAGGTGTGTGTGTGTGAGACAAGACCAAGGCTCTCACAAGATGTGTATGTGTGAGACAAGACCAAGGTTTTCACAAGGTGTGTGTGTGTGAGACAAGACCAAGGCTCTCACAAGGTGTGTGTGTGTGTGAGAAGAAGACCAAGGCTCTCACAAGGTGTGTGTGTGTGAGACAAGACCAAGGCTCTCACAAGGTGTGTGTGTGTGTGAGACTAGACCAAGGCTCTGACAAGGTGTGTGTGTATGTGAGACAAGACCAAGGCTCTTACAAGGTGTGTGAGACAAGACCAAGGCTCTCACAAGGTGTATATGTGTGAGACAAGACCAAGGCTCTCACAAAGGGTGTGTGTGTGAGACAAGACCAAGGCTCTCACAAGGTGTGTGTGTGTGAGACAAGACCAAGGCTCTCACAAGGTGTGTGTGTGTGTGTGTGTGAGACAAGACCAAGGCTCTCACAAGGTGTGTGTGTGTGAGACAAGACCAAGGCTCTCACAAGGTGTGTGTGTGTGTGAGACAAGACCAAGGCTCTCACAAGGTGTGTGTGTGTGAGACAAGACCAAGGCTCTCGCAAGGTGTGTGTGTGTGTGTGTGTGAGACAAGACCAAGGCTCTCACAAGGTGTGTGTGTGTGAGACAAGACCAAGGCTCTCACAAGGTGTGTGTGTGTGTGAGACAAGACAAAGGCTCTCACAAGGTGTGTGAGACAACACCAAGGCTCTTACAAGGTGTGTGTGTGAGACAAGACCAAGGCTCTCACAAGGTGTGTGAGACAAGACCAAGGCTCTCACAAGGTGTGTGAGACAAGACCAAGGCTCTCGCAAGGTGTGTGTGTGTGTGTGTGTGAGACAAGACCAAGGCTCTCACAAGGTGTGTGTGTGTGTGAGACAAGACCATGGCTCTCACAAGGTGTGTGTGTGTGTGTGTGAGACAAGACAAAGGCTCTCACAAGGTGTGTGAGACAAGACCAAGGCTCTTACAAGGTGTGTGTGTGAGACAAGACCAAGGCTCTCACAAGGTGTGTGAGACAAGACCAAGGCTCTCACAAGGTGTGTGAGACAAGACCAAGGCTCTCACAAGGTGTGTTTGTGAGTGAGATAAGACCAAGCCTCTCACAAGGTGTGTGTGAGATAAGACCAAGGCTCTCACATGGTGTGTGAGACAAGACCAAGGCTCTCACAAGGTGTGTGTGTGTGTGTGAGACATGACCAAGGCTCTTACAAGGTGTGTGAGACAAGACTAAGGCTCTCACAAGATGTGTATGTGTGAGACAAGACCAAGGCTCTCACACGGTGTGTGTGTGTGAGACAAGACCAAGGCTCTCACAAGGTGTGTGTGTGTGAGACAAGACCAAGGCTCTCACAAGATGTGTATGTGTGAGACAAGACCAAGGTTCTCACAAGGTGTGTGTGTGTGAGACAAGACCAAGGCTCTCACTAGGTGTGTGTGTGTGTGAGAGGAAGACCAAGGCTCTCACAAGGTGTGTGTGTGTGAGACAAGACCAAGGCTCTCACAAGGTGTGTGTGTTTGTGTGAGACAAGACCAAGGCTCTCACAAGGTGTGTGTGTGAGACAAGACCATGGCTCTCACAAGGTGTGTGTGTGTGTGTGTGAGACATGACCAAGGCTCTCACAAGGTGTGTGTGAGACAAGACCAAGGCTCTCACAAGGTGTGTGTGTGTGAGACAAGACCATGGCTCTCACAAGGTGTGTGTGTGAGTGTGTGAGATAAGACCAAGGCTCTCACAAGGTGTGTGTGTGTGAGACAAGACCAAGGCTCTCACAAGGTGCGTATGTGTGAGACAAGACCAAGGCTCTCACAAGGTGTGTGTGTGTGTGAGAGATAAGATCAAGGCTCTCACAAGGTGTGTGTGTGTGAGACATGACCAAGGCTCTCACAAGGTGTGTGTGAGACAAGACCAAAGCTCTCACAAGGTGTGTGTGTGTGAGACAAGACCAAGGCTCTCACAAGGTGTGTGTGTGTGTGTGTGTGAGACAAGACCAAGGCTCTCACAAGGTGTGTGTGTGTGAGACAAGACCAAGGCTCTCACAAGGTGTGTGTGTGTGTGTGTGTGAGACAAGACCAAGGCTCTCACAAAGTGTGTATGTGTGAGACAAGACCAAGGCTCTCACAAAGTGTGTATGTGTGAGACAAGACCAAGGCTCTCACAAGGTGTGTGTGTGAGACAAGACCAAGGCTCTCACAAGGTGTGTGTGTGTGTGTGAGACATGACCAAGGCTCTTACAAGGTGTGTGAGACAAGACCAAGGCTCTCACAAGGTGTGTGTGTGTGTGAGACAAGACCAAGGCTCTCACAAGGTGTGTGAGACAAGACCAAGGCTCTCACAAGGTGTGTGTGTGTGAGACAAGACCAAGGCTCTCACAAGGTGTGTGTGTGTGTGAGACAAGACCAAGGCTCTCACAAGGTGTGTGTGTGTGAGACAAGACCAAGGCTCTCACAAGGTGTGTGTGTGTGTGAGACAAGACCAAGGCTCTCACAAGGTGTGTGTGTGTGAGACAAGACCAAGGCTTTTACAAGGTGTGTGTGTGTGAGACAAGACCAAGGCTCTCACAAGGTGTGTGTGTGTGTGTGAGACAAGACCAAGGCTCTCACAAGGTGTGTGTGTGTGTGAGACAAGACTACGGCTCTCACAAGGTGTGTGAGACAAGACCAAGGCTCTCACAAGGTGTGTGAGACAAGACCAAGGCTCTCACAAGGTGTGTGTGTGTGAGAGACAAGACCAAGGCTCTCACAAGGTGTGTGAGACAAGACGAAGGCTCTCACAAGGTTGTGTGTGTGTGTGTGTGAGACACAAGACCAAGGCTCTTACAAGGTGTGTGTGTGTGTGAGAGAGACGAGACCAAAGCTCTCACAAGGTTGGTGTGTGTGAGACGAGACCAAGGCTCTCACAATGTGTGTGTGTGAGACAAGACCAAGGCTCTCACAAGGTGTGTGTGTGAGACAAGACCAGGTCTCTCACAAGGTGTGTGTGTGAGACAAGACCAAGGCTCTCACAAGGTTGTGTGTGTGTGAGACGAGACCAAGGCTCTCACAAGGTGTGTGTGTTTAACAAGACCAAGGCTCTCACAAGGTGTGTGAGACAAGACCGATGAGACAAGACCGAGGCTCTCACAAGGTGTGTGTGTGTGTGTGTGAGACAAGACCAAGGCTCTCACAAGGTGTGTGTGTGTGTGTGTGTGAGACAAGACCAAGGCTCTCACAATGTGTGTGTGTGTGACAAGACCAAGGCTCTCACAAGGTGTGTGAGACAAGACCAAGGCTCTCACAAGGTGTGTGAGACAAGACCAAGGCTCTCACAAGCTGTGTGTGTGTGTGAGACAAGACCATGGCTCTCACAAGGTGTGTGTGTGTGAGACAAGACCAAGGCTCTCACAAGGTGTGTGTGTGTGTGTGAGACCAAGGCTCTCACAAGGTGTGTGTGTGAGACAAGACCATGGCTCTCACAAGGTGTGTGTGTGTGTGTGTGTGTGTGTGTGTGTGTGTGTGTGAGACATGACCAAGGCTCTCACAAGGTGTGTGTGAGACAAGACCAAGGCTCTCACAAGGTGTGTGTGTGTGAGACAAGACCATGGCTCTCACAAGGTGTGTGTGTGTGTGTGTGAGATAAGACCAAGGCTCTCACAAGGTGTGTGTGTGTGAGACAAGACCAAGGCTCTCACAAGGTGTGTATGTGTGAGACAAGACCAAGGCTCTCACAAGGTGTGTGTGTGTGTGTGTGTGAGATAAGATCAAGGCTCTCACAAGGTGTGTGAGACATGACCAAGGCTCTCACAAGGTATGTGTGAGACAAGACCAAAGCTCTCACAAGGTGTGTGTGTGTGAGAGACAAGACCAAGGCTCTCACAAGGTGTGTGTGTGTGTGTGTGAGAGATAAGATCAAGGCTCTCACAAGGTGTGTGTGAGATAAGACCAAGGCTCTCACAAGGTGTGTGTGACAAGACCAAGGCTCTCACAAGGTGTGTGTGTGTGTGTGACAAGACCAAGGCTCTCACAAGGTGTGTGTGTGTGCGAGACAAGACCAAGGCTCTCACAAGGTGTGTATGTGTGAGACAAGACCAAGGCTCTCACAAGGTGTGTGTGTGTGTGTGACAAGACCAAGGCTCTCACAAGGTGTGTGTGTGTGTGTGTGTGTGAGACAAGACAAAGGCTCTCACAAGGTGTGTGAGACAAGACCAAGGCTCTTACAAGGTGTGTGTGTGAGACAAGACCAAGGCTCTCACAAGGTGTGTGAGACAAGACCAAGGCTCTCACAAGGTGTGTGTGTGTGTGTGAGATAAGACCAAGGCTCTCACAAGGTGTGTGTGTGAGTGAGATAAGACCAAGCCTCTCACAAGGTGTGTGTGTGTGTGTGAGATAAGACCAAGGCTCTCACAAGGTGTGTGAGACAAGACCAAGGCTCTCACAAGGTGTGTGTGTGTGTGTGAGACATGACCAAGGCTCTTACAAGGTGTGTGAGACAAGACCAAGGCTCTCACAAGATGTGTATGTGTGAGACAAGACCAAGGCTCTCACAAGGTGTGTGTGTGTGTGTGAGACAAGACCAAGGTTCTCACAAGGTGTGTGTGTGTGAGACAAGACCAAGGCTCTCACAAGGTGTGTGTGTGTGTGTGAGACGAAGACCAAGGCTCTCACAAGGTGTGTGTGTGTGAGACAAGACCAAGGCTCTACAAGGTATGTGAGACAAGACCAAGGCTCTCACAAGGTGTGTATGTGTGAGACAAGACCAAGGCTCTCACAAGGTGTGTGTGTGTGAGACAAGACCAAGGCTCTCACAAGGTGTGTGTGTGTGAGACAAGACCAAGGCTCTTACAAGGTATGTGAGACAAGACCAAGGCTCTCACAAGGTGTGTGTGTGTGAGATAAGACCAAGGCTCTCACAAGGTGTGTTTGTGAGTGAGATAAGACCAAGCCTCTCACAAGGTGTGTGTGTGTGTGAGATAAGACCAAGGCTCTCACAAGGTGTGTGAGACAAGACCAAGGCTCTCACAAGGTGTGTGTGTGTGTGTGAGACATGACCAAGGCTCTTACAAGGTGTGTGAGACAAGACCAAGGCTCTCACAAGATGTGTATGTGTGAAACAAGACCAAGGCTCTCACAAGGTGTGTGTGTGTGAGACAAGACCAAGGCTCTCACAAGGTGTGTGTGTGTGAGACAAGACCAAGGCTCTCACAAGGTGTGTGTGTGTGAGACAAGACCAAGGCTCTCACAAGATGTGTATGTGTGAGACAAGACCAAGGTTCTCACAAGGTGTGTGTGTGTGAGACAAGACCAAGGCTCTCACAAGGTGTGTGTGTGTGTGAGAGGAAGACCAAGGCTCTCACAAGGTGTGTGTGTGTGAGACAAGACCAAGGCTCTCACAAGGAGTGTGTGTGTGAGACAAGACCAAGGCTCTCACAAGGTGTGTGTGTGTGTGAGACAAGACCAAGGCTCTCACAAGGTGTGTGTGTGTGTGAGACAAGACCAAGGCTCTCACAAGGTGTGTGTGTGTGTGAGACTAGACCAAGGCTCTGACAAGGTGTGTGTGTATGTGAGACAAGACCAAGGCTCTTACAAGGTGTGTGAGACAAGACCAAGGCTCTCACAAGGTGTATATGTGTGAGACAAGACCAAGGCTCTCACAAGGGGTGTGTGTGTGAGACAAGACCAAGGGTCTCACAAGGTGTGTGTGTGTGAGACAAGACCAAGGCTCTCACAAGGTGTATGTGTGTGTGTGAGAGACAAGACCAAGGGTCTCACAAGGTGTGTGTGTGTGAGACAAGACCAAGGCTCTCACAAGGTGTGTGTGTGTGTGTGAGAGACAAGACCAAGGCTCTCACAAGGTGTGTGTGTGTGAGACAAGACCAAGGCTCTCACAAGGTGTGTATGTGTGAGACAAGACCAAGGCTCTCACAAGGTGTTTGTGTGTGAGACAAGACCAAGGCTCTCACAAGGTGTGTGTGTGTGAGACAAGACCAAGGCTCTCACAAGGTGTGTGTGTGAGACAAGACCAAGGCTCTCACAAGGTGTGTGAGACAAGACCAAGGCTCTCACAAGGTGTGTGAGACAAGACCAAGGCTCTCACAAGGTGTGTGAGACAAGACCAAGGCTCTCACAAGGTGTGTGAGACAAGACCAAGGCTCTCACAAGGTGTGTGAGACAAGACCAAGGCTCTCACAAGGTGTGTGTGTGTGTGTGTGTGTGTGAGAGAGAGATAAGACCAAGGCTCTCACAAGGTGTGTGTGTGTGTGTGAGAGAGAGATAAGACCAAGGCTCTCACAAGGTGTGTGTGTGTGTGTGTGAGACAAGACCAAGGACTCTCACAAGGTGTGTGAGACAAGACCAAGGCTCTCACAAGGTGTGTGTGTGTGTGTGAGACAAGACCAAGGCTCTCACAAGGTGTGTGTGTGTGAGAGAGAGATAAGACCAAGGCTTTCACAAGGTGTGTGTGTGTGTGTGAGAGAGAGATAAGACCAAGGCTCTCACAAGGTGTGTGGTGTGTGTGTGTGAGACAAGACCAAGGCTCTCACAAGGTGTGTGAGACAAGACCAAGGCTCTCACAAGGTGTGTGAGACAAGACCAAGGCTCTCACAAGGTGTGTGAGACATTGCCTGTTTAACAAACAATTAATGAGAACATGTCTGTCTTCGGACTTCCAATACAATGTCTCCCTTCTGCTGACTGGTAGCGTGTCAGAGGTGGAGACCCGAGGCCAGTTTGTTATTAACTGGTGTTATGAACACGAGTGGTCGTGGCCTCGGCTGCCTTCACGTGAGTGGTCGTGGCCTCGGCTGCCTTCACGTGAGTGGGTGTGGCCTCTGCTGCCTTCACGTGAGTGGTCGTGGCCTCGGCTGCCTTCACGTGAGTGGTCGTGGCCTCGGCTGCCTTCACGTGAGTGGTCGTGGCCTCGGCTGCCTTCACGTGAGTGGTCGTGGCCTCGGCTGCCTTCACGTGAGTGGTCGTGGCCTCGGCTGCCTTCACGTGAGTGGTCGTGGCCTCGGCTGCCTTCACGTGAGTGGTCGTGGCCTCGGCTGCCTTCACGTGAGTGGTCGTGGCCTCGGCTGCCTTCACGTGAGTGGTCGTGGCCTCGGCTGCCTTCACGTGAGTGGTCGTGGCCTCGGCTGCCTTCACGTGAGTGGTCGTGGCCTCGGCTGCCTTCACGTGAGTGGTCGTGGCCTCGGCTGCCTTCACGTGAGTGGTCGTGGCCTCGGCTGCCTTCACGGGAGTGGTCGTGGCCCCGGCTGCCTTCACGTGAGTGGTCGTGGCCTCGGCTGCCTTCACGTGAGTGGTCGTGGCCTCGGCTGCCTTCACGTGAGTGGTCGTGGCCTCGGCTGCCTTCACGTGAGTGGTCGTGGCCTCGGCTGCCTTCACGTGAGTGGTCGTGGCCTCGGCTGCCTTCACGTGAGTGGTCGTGGCCTCGGCTGCCTTCACGTGAGGGGTCGTGGCCTCGGCTGCCTTCACGTGAGTGGTCGTGGCCTCGGCTGCCTTCACGTGAGTGGTCGTGGCCTCGGCTGCTTTCACGTGAGTGGTCGTGGCCTCGGCTGCCTTCACGTGAGTGGACGTGGCCTCGGCTGCCTTCACGTGAGTGGTCGTGGCCTCGGCTGCCTTCACGTGAGTGATCGTAGCCTCGGCTGCCTTCACGTGAGTGGTCGTGGCCTCGGCTGCCTTCACGTGAGTGGTCGTGGCCTCGGCTGCCTTCACGTGAGTGGACGTGGCCTCGGCTGCCTTCACGTGTTAACAAGATAAAGACTAATAAGATTCATGACTAGTTAAGGACATACTGTGAGGAGGAGGAGGAGGAAGGCTCAGAAGTTGATGTACCTCTTCCTGGACGAGGTGGGGATGCCCCAGGAAATGCTAGGAGCTTGAGAGTATAAACTGAGCAAGAGAAGGCGGTGTGGACTAGTCAGCATCCCGCATGACGGTGACGTCACACCCAGAAGACGCCGACTGGCAACCACTCGTCCCTTCACTTCTGAGCACGAGAAGGGGCGGACATCCTGTCTGTGCTCCCGTTCTTACCTGGGCTTGTTTCCACTTTGACACTTGTGAGAAGGCTCGAACTAAGAATAGTTTAGGCCGAGACTCCCAGCATGAATGAGGTCCAGGAGCTGGCCTCGTATGTAGACGGATTCGCCATGATGGTGAGGATGATGTGCTGAGGATGTGTCACATCGCGGCGACCGGGAACTTGACCCACTGAGCGGTCGGGTTTCTTAACAAGGAAGGCGTTTTATAACCCAGGATGATCTCCGACGTCTCTAACTTTGTCACCACACCCAAACTGCCTCCGACTGGAAGTATGTAAACAAATCCCAGAGAACTCGCAGTCAGTGCAGTGTTGTCAAGCAATTTATACAATTGGAAGGTTCGTTATATTGGAGGGTCTCCTTGACCCTATGGTGTGTGTCTGGTTTTGATAGATTTTGACTTCACGAAGATGTCATTTAAGGATTTACCTCCACACCAAGCTACCATGGATATTTCTTGTGGGAATTTCTTCCATGATGGATGATTTCCGTGTGGCCTCCTTAGATGTCCCCAGAGGTTAATGAGTTATCTCCGGAGCTGCCCTGCAATTCCTGGAAAATAGAGGGATGAGAGGATTAGCCTCTCCTTAGTTGGCTGTTGTTCCCTGTGTTGTAGTAATGAACATCTGGTTCTTTGTGCAAACTTTCTATATGTATCTTTTAGGATTTTATTGGGTATCCACTGTGTCTGAAATAATCCCCTAGACACTAAAGAATACCCTCTAGTCTCTCGCCATCACTGACTATATTTTCAGTCGGAGTCCCAGGGAGTAGGAAGGTGTCTCACAGCAGAGACGACATAATTTTTCTTAACTTTCCATCGAAAGTTACGGCTCTGTACAGCCTCCCAAAAATCCATAAAGACAGGTTAGAACAGGCTCATGGCCAGACTGGCCAGTGTTGAGGGGCTGCCAAGCACCAACAAAACCTGTTAATCTCATCTGTACCGAGCTGCTCACACAGCTATTAAACCTTCTCCCGGAACGACTAAAGGATACTACTGACTTCCTTGAATGCTTGCGGAATTATAGCGACCTTTTGCCTCAAGAAATATGTGTATTTTCGCTTGATGCACTATCCTTGTACCCAAGTATTCTGCAACGAGAAGCAGCATGGCAAGTGGCGACATTTTTTGACATGGCCACAAGATCCTGCACGAACTTCAGGAGGCAGGTCTCTGGAAGCCCCGACCATAGAGCTCCTACAAGAGGCAATACTACATAACATAAGAGACACCATCAGGACTTTCCACGGGAAGACCTACACACAAATTAAAGGGATGGTGACTGGGGCATCTAGCAGCGTAGCCAACGCGGAAATATTTGTACACTCTCAACAGTTGAAGCGGCCAGGTAAGAGTACAGACCAGCGGCGGATCTACCGGCGCTACATAGATGATAGTTTTGGAGTAATGATAGGAGGCGAACATGATCTCACAGCTTTCTTCTCCTGGACAAATGGAGTCCAACTTAAGCTCCGTTTCACCCTAGAAATTAGTGAAACAGCACTGAACGTTTTGGACACGTTTATTTCGACAAACCCAGGATGATTCAAACAAGAATCTTTTACAAACCAACGAACACTCACTCACATCTCCACTACTCGTCATGCCAGCCACTGTCATTAACAAGGTCCTGCCCTACTCCCTGGGAACCTCACTAAAACAAATAGCGATGAGGAGAGACGGGGGGGGGGGGGTCCTCAAGCGTCTCTGGGATTTTTTCAGACACAGAGAATACTCTGATAAAATCCTACAAGATGCAGTTATAAAGTTAGCACAAAGAACCAGATCTTCATTGTTACAACACAGGGAACAACAGCCAACTAAGGAGAGGCTAATCCTATCATCCCTCTATATTCCAAGAATTGCCGGGCAGCTCCGGAGATAACTCATTAACCTCTGGGGATATCTAAGGAGGCCACACGGAAATCATCAAGCATGGAAGAAATTCCCACAAGAAATATCCATAGTGCCTGACAGCTGAGTGGACAGCACTTCGGATCCTTAGTCCTGAGGTTCCGGGTTCGATCCCAGGTGGAGGCAGAAACAAATGTGCAAAAAGTATCTTCACCCTGATGCTCCTGTTCACCTAGCAGTAAATAGGTACCTGGGAGTTAGACAGCTGCTTCCTGGGGGTGTGTAACAAAAAGGAGGCCTGATCGAGGACTGGGCCGCAGGGATACTAAGCCCTGGAATCATCTCAGGACAACCTCAAGATGGTAGCTTAGAAACGAGGTAAATCCTTAAACGACATCTTGGTAAAAGCAAAATTTCCCTGTAAATCCCTGTTCGAACGTTGTACCAACGTCGTAGTTTCGGTGTGTGTTTGGCGGGCATTAGCTCTAGAAATTCATCCATAAATTTCTTTAGGGTTTTTGAATGGTTTGCTGCCGGTGAGAGCTGACTATAACTAGATATTTTATATCTTCCAGCAGGTCATTAGTGAATGACTCTCAACATCTAACAAGATGATGTCAATAGGCAGAAAACTTAAGCTGTTATACAATGTTGTCCTCCGTTCCTTATTTCTGTAGCATCACTCACTGATTTTCCCAAAATTAATGTGAATATTTCTTCTTGCAGGAGGAGACTGGACTCACATTCCACCGACTTCCGGACTGATCAAAACAACGAGGATGTGATCACTTGTGTTAGGTACGATTGTTAAAATTAAATATTTTTATGCAATGTAATAGTGTCTCCAAACTTTATGATGTGAAATTCAATAATGTATTGACTGTAGAAGACGCTTTTCGACATGTTGGTACTCCTTATTTTTATTATACTGACACACCCACACCGATGTGACGAAAAATGACTAAAATACTGAATAGTAGTTTTCATGATTTATAATTATACTGTAAATCACTTTCACATATGAGTCCCTCAAATGTAGTTTGTAATCATGTTGTCGTTATACTGTCCTTGGTAGCGGTGTTCAAAGTTCTCAGCATAACCTGGTGAAAACGCTTGCCTTGCTCCTCCGAGTAAAGGACATCCTACAGCCATAGTTCTTCACCAGTCTCAATTAGCTCCACATTGTTTTTGGCCTTTTGATTGCCCAGGAAGCTCTGAACTACTGTGACAACGCTGTTCCAAACCGCTTTCTTCTTCCTAGTAAGCTTCTTGAGAAATTCCCTGCACTCCACTCAAGGATCTTCTTTATCTGTGGGCTGGCAAAGACACCGGCTTTGACCTTTGCCTCAGACAGCTTAAGGCAGAAGTCTTGAAGGTACTTGAACGCTGCTGACTTCTTATCAAGAGCTGTGACATATTGTTTTATAAGGTCCAGTTTGTTGTGCAGTGGTGCCGTCAGCACCTTCCAGGGGTCCACCAATGGTTATTACTTGACGTTGTTCCTCCTGACAGAGAACTCTTGTCTGCTGTGGCCAGTCCCACCTATGGTAGTACGTCCTGATGCCCCTGCTGTCACAGAGGTAAAGATAGCAAGGAAACTTTGTATAACCACCTTGAAGACCCATCAGGAACACCTGCATTATGAAGTCTCTGCTGACCTCCCATCCGTACTCATCTTCAGGGCGTCCAGCAAGATCTTGGTGGAAATAAACCCC
Organism: Procambarus clarkii; assembly: GCF_040958095.1. NCBI lineage: Eukaryota > Metazoa > Arthropoda > Malacostraca > Decapoda > Cambaridae > Procambarus > Procambarus clarkii. The sequence continues at coordinate 276,825 of NW_027189157.1, read as the reverse complement.
TGTATAAGTGGTTTAGTTCCGGGGAATAAGAGCCCCTGTAAGGCAGTCTCGCACAGGAGGTCGCCTTCACCGCACCCACGGGGGAGGGGAGGCAGGTTTCCGCGTCTCTTTCCCGTTTTGTTGACCAACACAAGGACTGGGTGAAGGGCAGATGTGGTTTGCTTCGACCAATGGTCTGTGAAGGATCACATCTCAGCCCGTTTCACAACTGAGGAACAGGAGGCTGAGATGGGTGCTGCAGCAACTATACCATTTAGTAATCTCTGATGCACATACCTTTATATCAGACTCGCTGCCAGCGCAATTGCTGCACACTTTTTGTACTTTGGAAAACTTTAGATTCTGAGCACCCATCAGCTTAAATCTTTGCGGTTTTGTGAGGAAGAGCACATCAGTATTCCAAGACCCTGATAATATCTTGTCTGGAAGGAAACAATACGGATTTCGTCTACAACTGATGGACAACAACGTTGTTGATTAGCTGCTGTCCAGCTGACTAGTATTCTGTGCAACCCAGTATGCAGGTGACCCAAACTGTCGTACTGCAATTATCCGCCATGACTGATTACTATATTTTTTGGGGTGAGAGCCATATCACTTACCAGGTCACTTACAGTCCTACCCTGAAGTTCAAGGTGATACTCTGCGGGTATTGCCACAAGGGGGCACCTTAGAACGTGTACTGAGCCTGACTGGGAAAAGTAGACCAAACCACTCAAGTAGGTGTTAGGTATCTCTGATTCCATCTGGAGATGGAATTTATGACCTCCAACGGAGGTCATAAAGTGATTCCTCCAGATGGAATTCATTTTAAAATTCATTTCCCCCCGTTGAAGGGAAGTGAATTTCTGCAGGCCTAGGAGTGCCTCAATCACTAGGTAGGACAGTGAATTGGTCCTCACTACGTAGAAACATCATAGGAAAGTCCAAGAGAAAGAGGCAATGGAGGCAGCCTTCAGACGAGGAGGGACAGTGGACTGAGGTGCAACAGTCACTGAAGACAACTGCTGTCGAGGCTTCACCACGTGCTTCTATTAGTAAGACACCAGACCTACTAGACCTAGAGGACACCACCAGTGTCACACCAGCCAACATGTGACACCACCAGTGTCACACCAGCCAGCATGTGACACCACCAGTGTCACACCAGCCAGCATGTGACACCACCAGTGTCACACCAGCCAGCATGTGACACCACCAGTCTAACACCACCCAGCATGTGACACCACCAGTCTAACACCACCCTGCATGTGACACCACCAGTGTCACACCAGCCAGCATGTGACACCACCAGTCTTACACCAGCCAGCATGTGACACCACCAGTCTTACACCATCCAGCATGTGACACCACCAGTCTCACACCAGCCAGCATGTGACACCACCAGTCACACACCAGCCAGCATGTTACACCACCAGTGTCACACCAGCCAGCATGTGACACCACCAGTGTCACACCAGCCAGCATGTGACACCACCAGTGTCACACCAGCCAGCATGTGACACCACCAGTCTAACACCACCCAGCATGTGACACCACCAGTGTCACACCAGCCAGCATGTGACACCACCAGTCTTACACCAGCCAGCATGTGACACCACCAGTCTCACACCAGCCAGCATGTGACACCACCAGTGTCACACCAGCCAGCATGTGACACCACCAGTGTCACACCAGCCAGCATGTGACACCACCAGTGTCACACCAGCCAGCATGTGACACCACCAGTCTCACATCAGCCAGCATGTGGCACCACCAGTCTTACACCAGCCAGCATGTGACACCAGCCAACATGGGACACCACCAGTGTCACACCAGCCAGCATGTGACACCACCAGTGTCACACCAGCCAGCATGTGACACCACCAGTCTCACACCAGCCAGCATGTGACACCACCAGTCTCACACCAGCCAGCATGTGACACCACCAGTCACACACCAGCCAGCATGTGACACCAGCCAGCATGTGACACCACCAGCCAGCATGTGACACCACCAGCCAGCATGTGACACCACCAGTCTCACCAGCCAGCATGTGACACCACCAGTCTCACACCAGCCAGCATGTGACACCATCAGTGTCACACCAGCCAGCATGTGACACCACCAGTCTCAAACCAGCCAGCATGTGACACCACCAGTCTCAAACCAGCCAGCATGTGACACCACCAGTCTCACACCAGCCAGCATGTGACACCACCAGCCAGCATGTGACACCACCAGCCAGCATGTGACACCACCAGGCAGCATGTGACACCACCAGCCAGCATGTGACACCACCAGCCAGCATGTGACACCACCAGTGTCACACCAGCCAGCATGTGACACCACCAGTCTCACACCAGCCAGCATGTGACACCACCAGTCTCACACCAGCCAGCATGTCACACCACCAGCCAACATGTGACACTACCAGTCTCACACCAGCCAGCATGTCACACCACCAGTGCCACACCAGCCAGCATGTGACACCACTAGCCAGCATGTGACACCACCAGTCACACACCAGCCAGCATGTGACACCACCAGCCAGCATGGGACACCACCAGTGTCACACCAGCCAGCATGTGACACCACCAGTGTCACACCAGCCAGCATGTGACACCACCAGTCTCACACCAGCCAGCATGTGACACCACCAGTCTCACACCAGCCAGCATGTGACACCACCAGCCAGCATAGGACACCACCAGTGTCACACCAGCCAGCATGTGACACCACCAGTGTCACACCAGCCAGCATGTGACACCACCAGTCTCACACCAGCCAGCATGTGACACCACCAGTCTCACACCAGCCAGCATGTGACAACACCAGTCACACACCAGCCAGCATGTGACACCACCAGCCAGCATGTGACACCACCAGCCAGCATGTGACACCACCAGTCACACACCAGCCAGCATGTGACACCACCAGTCTTACACCAGCCAGCATGTGACACCACCAGTCTTACACCAGCCAGCATGTGACACCACCAGTCTCGCACCAGCCAGCATGTGACACCACGAGCCAGCATGGGACACCACCAGTGTCACACCAGCCAGCATGTGACACCACCAGTGTCACACCAGCCAGCATGTGACACCACCAGTCTCACACCAGCCAGCATGTGACACCACCAGTCTCACACCAGCCAGCATGTGACACCACCAGTCACACACCAGCCAGCATGTGACACCACCAGCCAGCATGTGACACCACCAGCCAGCATGTGACACCACAAGGCAGCATGTGACACCACCAGCCAGCATGTGACACCACCAGTCTCTCATTAGCCAGCATGTGACACCACCAGTCTCACACCAGCCAGCATGTGACACCATCAGTGTCACACCAGCCAGCATGTGACACCACCAGTCTCAAACCAGCCAGCATGTGACACCACCAGCCAGCATGTGACACAACCAGTGTCACACCAGCCAGCATGTGACACCACCAGTCTCACACCAGCCAGCATGTGACACCACCAGCCAGCATGTGACACCACCAGCCAGCATGTGACACCACCAGCCAGCATGTGACACCACCAGGCAGCATGTGACACCACCAGGCAGCATGTGACACCACCAGCCAGCATGTGACACCACCAGCCAGCATGTGACACCACCAGTCACACACCAGCCAGCATGTGACACCACCAGTCTCACACCAGCCAGCATGTAACACCACCAGTCTCACACCAGCCAGCATGTGACACCACCGGTCTCACACCAGCCAGCATGTGACACCACCAGTCTCACACCAGCCAGCATGTGACACCACCAGTCTCACACCAGCCAGCATGTGACACCACCAGTCACACCAGCCAGCATGTGACACCACCAGTCACACACCAGCCAGCATGTGACACCACCAGCCAGCATGTGACACCACCAGTCACACACCAGCCAGCATGTGACACCACCAGCCAGCATGTGACACCACCAGCCAGCATGTGACACCACCAGCCAGCATGTGACACCACCAGCCAGCATGTGACACCACCAGTCTCACACCAGCCAGCATGTGACACCAGTCTCACACCAGCCAGCATGTGACACCACCAGTCTCACACCAGCCAGCATGTGACACCACCAGCCAGCATGTGACACCACAAGCCAGCATGTAACACCACCAGTCTCACACCAGCCAGCATGTGACACCACCAGCCAGCATGTGACACCACCAGCCAGCATGTGACCCCACCAGCCAGCATGTGACACCACCAACCAGCATGTGACACCACCAGCCAGCATGTGACACCACCAGTCACACACCAGCCAGCATGTGACACCACCAGTCTCACACCACCAGCCAGCATGTGACACCACCAGTCTCACACCACCAGCCAGCATGTGACACCACCAGTCTCACACCACCAGCCAGCATGTGACACCGCCAGTCTCACACCAGCCAGCATGTGACACCACCAGTCTCACACCAGCCAGCATGTGACACCACCAGTCTCACACCAGCCAGCATGTGACACCACCAGTCTCACCAGCCAGTATGTGACACCACCAGTCACACACCAGCCAGCATGTGACACCACCAGTCTCACACCAGCCAGCATGTGACACCACCAGTCTCACACCAGCCAGCATGTGACACCACCAGTCACACACCAGCCAGCATGTGACACCACCAGTCACACACCAGCCAGCATGTGACACCAGTCTCACACCAGTCACACACCAGCCAGCATGTGACACCACCAGTCTCGCACCAGCTAGCATGTGACACCACCAGTTGCACACCAGCTAGCATGTGACACCACCAGCCAGCATGTGACACCACCAGTCTCTCACCAGCCAGCATGTGACACCACCAGTCTCACACCAACCAGCATGTGACACCATCAGTGTCACACCAGCCAGCATGTGACACCACCAGTCTCAAACCAGCCAGCATGTGACACCATCAGTGTCACACCAGCCATCATGTGACACCACCAGTCTCACACCAGCCAGCATGTGACACCACCAGCCAGCATGTGACACCACCAGCCAGCATGTGACACCACCAGCCAGCATGTGGCACCACCAGGCAGCATGTGACACCACCAGCCAGCATGTGACACCACCAGTGTCACACCAGCCAGCATGTGACACCACCAGTGTCACACCAGCCAGCATGTGACACCACCAGCCAGCATGTGACACCACCAGTGTCACACCTGCCAGCATGTGACACCACCAGTCTCACACCAGCCAGCATGGGATACCACCAGGTAGCATGTGACACCACCAGCCAGCATGTGACACCACCAGCCAGCATGTGACACCACCAGTGTCACACCTGCCAGCATGTGACACCACCAGTCTCACACCAGCCAGCATGTGACACCACCAGCCAGCATGTGACACCACCAGTGTCACACCTGCCAGCATGTGACACCACCAGTCTCACACCCGCCAGCATGGGATACCACCAGGTAGCATGTGACACCACCAGCCAGCATGTGACACCACCAGTGTCACACCTGCCAGCATGTGACACCACCAGTCTCACACCAGCCAGAATGTGATACCACCAGGTAGCATGTGAAATCACCAGCCAGCATGTGACACTACCAGTCTCACACCAGCCAGCATGTGACACCACCAGTCACACACCAGCCAGCATGTCACACCACCAGCCAGCATGTGACACTACCAGTCTCACACCAGCCAGCATGTGACACCACCAGTGCCACACCAGCCAGCATGTGACACCACCAGCCAGCATGTGACACCACCAGTCACACACCAGCCAGCATGTGACACCACCAGTCACACACCAGCCAGCATGTGACACCACCAGTCTCACACCAGCCAGCATGTGACACCACCAGTGTCACACCAGCCAGCATGTGACACCACCAGTCACACACCAGCCAGCATGTGACAGCATCAGTCTCACACCAGCCAGCATGTGACACCACCAGCCAGCATGTGACACCACCAGTCTCACACCAGCCAGCATGTGACACCACCAGTCTCACACCAGCCAGCATGTGACACCACCAGCCAGCATGTGACACCACCAGTCTCACACCAGCCAGCATGTGACACCACCAGTCTCACTCCAGCCAGCATGTGACACCACCAGTCTCACACCAGCCAGCATGTGACACCACCAGTCTCACACCAGCCAGCATGTGACACCACGAGTCTCACACCAGCCAGCATGTGACACCACCAGTCACACCAGCCAGCATGTGACACCACCAGTCTCACACCAGCCAGTATGTGACACCACCAGTCACACCAGCCAGCATGTGACACCACCAGTCACACACCAGCCAGCATGTGACACCACCAGCCAGCATGTGACACCACCAGTCACACACCAGCGAGCATGTGACACCACCAGTCTAACACCAGCTAGCATGTGACACCACCAGTCTCACACCAGCCAGCATGTGACACCACCAGTCACACACCAGCCACCATGTGACACCACCATCCAGCATGTGACATCACCAGCCAGCATGTGACACCACCAGTCACACCAGCCAGCATGTGACACCACCAGCCAGCATGTGACGCCAGTCTCACACCAGCCAGCAAGTGACACCACCAGTCGCACACCAACCAGCATGTGACACCACCAGTCACACACCAACCAGCATGTGACACCAGTCTCACACCAGCCAGTATGTGACACCTTCAGTCTCGCACCAGCCAGCATGTGACACCACCAGTCTCACACCAGCCAGCATGTGACACCACCAGCCAGCATGTGACACCACCAGTCTCACACCACCCAGCATGGGGCACCACCAGTCACACACCAGCCAGCATGTGACACCAGTCTCACAGCAGCCAGCATGTGACACCACTAGTCTCACACCAGCCATCATGTGACACCACCAGTCACATACCAGCCAGCATGTGACACCACCAGTCACCAGCCAGCATGTGACATCACCAGTCACACACCAGCCAGCATGTGACACCACCAGTCTCACACCAGCCAGCATGTGACACCACCAGTCTCTCACCAGCCAGCTTGTGACACCACCAGTCTCACACCAGCCAGCATGTGACACCACCAGTCTCACACCAGCCAGCATGTGACACCACCAGTCACACCAGCCAGCATGTGACACCACCAGTCTCACATCAGCCAGCATGTGACACCACCAGCCAGCATGTGACACCACCAGTCACACACCAGCCAGCATGTGACACCACCAGTCTCACATCAGCCAGCATGTGACACCACCAGTCACACACCAGCCAGCATGTGACACCACCAGTCACACACCAGCCAGCATGTGACACCACCAGTCACACACCAGCCAGCATGTGACACCACAAGTCTCACACCAGCCAGCATGTGACACCACCAGTCACACCAGCCAGCATGTGACACCAGTCTCACACCAGCCAGCATGTGACACCACCAGTCACACACCAGCCAGCATGTGACACCACCAGTCGCACACCAGCCAGCATGTGACACCATCAGTCGCACACGAGCCAGCATGTGACACCACCAGTCACACACCAGCCAGCATGTGACACCAGTCTCACACCAGCCAGCATGTGACACCAGTCTCACACCAGCCAGCATGTGACACCTTCAGTCTCGCACCAGCCAGCATGTGACACCACCAGTCTCAAACCAGCCAGCATGTGACACCACCAGCCAGCATGTGACACCACCAGTCTCACACCACCCAGCATGTGACACCACCAGTCACACACCAGCCAGCATGTGACACCACCAGTCACCAGCCAGCATGTGACACCACCAGTCTCACAGCAGCCAGCATGTGACACCACCAGTCTCACATCAGTTATCATGTGACACCACCAGTCACATACCAGCCAGCATGTGACACCACCAGTCACCAGCTAGCATGTGACACCACCAGTCACACACCAGCCAGCATGAGACACCACCAGTCTCACACCAGCCAGCATGTGACACCACCAGTCTCACAACAGCCAGCATGTGATACCACCAGTCTCACACCAGCCAGCATGTGACACCACCAGTCACACCAGCCAGCATGTGACACCACCAGCCAGCATGTGACACCACTAGCCAGCATGTGACACCACTAGTCACACACCAGCCAGCATGTGACACCACGAGTCTCACACCAGCCAGCATGTGACCCCACCAGTCACACACCAGCCAGCATGTGACACCACCAGTCACACACCACCCAGCATGTGACACCACCAGTCACACACCAGCCAGCATGTGACACTACCAGTTTCACACCAGCCAGCATGTGACACCACCAGCCAGCATGTGAAACCACCAGTCACACACCAGCCAGCATGTGACACTAACAGTTTCACACCAGCCAGCATGTGACACCACCAGCCAGCATGTGACACCACCAGCCAGCATATGACACCACCAGCCAGCATGTGACACCTCCAGCCAGCATGTGACACCATCAGTCTCACACCAGCCAGCATGTGACACCACCAGTGTCACACCAGCCAGCTTCTGACACCACCAGCCAGCATGTGACACCACCAGTCACACACCAGCCAGCATGTGACACCACCAGTCACCAGCCAGCATGTGACACCACCAGTATCACAGCAGCCAGCATGTGACACCACCAGTCTCACACCAGCTATCATGTGACACCACCAGTCACATACCAGCCAGCATGTGACACCATAAGTCACCAGCCAGCATGTGACACCACCAGTCCCACACCAGCCGGCATATGACACCACCAGCCAGCATGTGACACTAGTAGTCTCACAGCAGCCAGCATATGACACCACCAGTGTCACACCAGCCAGCATGTGACACCACCAGTCACACACCAGCCAGCATGTGACACAACCAATCTCACACCAGCTAGCATGTGACACAACCAGTCTCACACCAGCCAGCATGTGACACCACCAGCCAGCATGTGACACCACCAGTCTCACACCAGCCAGCATGTGACACAACCAGTCACACACCAGCCAGCATGTGACACCACCAGTCACACCAGCCAGCATGTGACACCACCAGTCTCACACCAGCCAGCATGTGACACCACCAGTCACACACCCGCCAGCATGTGACACCACCAGTCACACACCAGCCAGCATGTGACACCATGTGACACCACCAGTCACACCAGCCAGCATGTGACACCAGTCTCACACCAGCCAGCATGTGACACCACCAGTCACACACCAGCCAGCATGTGACACCACCAGTCACACACCAGCCAGCATGTGACACCACCAGTCGCACACCAACCAGCATGTGACACCACCAGTCACACACCAGCCAGCATGTGACACCAGTCTCACACCAGCCAGCATGTGACACCTTCAGTCTCGCTCCAGCCAGCATGTGACACCACCAGTCTCACACCAGCCAGCATTTGACACCACCGGTCACACACCACCCAGCATTTGACACCACCAGTCACACAGCAGCCAGCTTGTGACACCACCAGTCTCACACCAGCCATCATGTGACACCACCAGTCTCACACCAGCCATCATGTGACACCACCAATCACACAGCAGCCAGCATGTGACACCAGTCTCACACCAGCCAGCATGTGGCACCACCAGTCACACACCACCCAGCATTTGACACCACCAGTCACACAGCAGCCAGCTTGTGACACCACCAGTCTCACACCAGCCATCATGTGACACCACCAGTCACACAGCAGCCAGCATGTGTCACCAGTCTCACACCAGCCAGCATGTGACCTCACCAGTCTCACAGCAGCCAGCTTGTGACACCACCAGTCTCACACCAGCCAGCATGTGACACCAGTCTCACACCAGACAGCATGTGACACCACCAGTTACACCAGCCAGCATGTGACACCACCAGCCAGCATGTGACACCATCAGTCACACACCAGCCAACATGTGACACCGCCAGTCTCACACCAGCCAGCATGTGACACCACCAGTCACACACCAGCCAGCATGTGACACCACCAGTCACACACCAGCCAGCATGTGACACCACCAGTCTCACACCAGCCAGCATGTGACACCACCAGTCACACCAGCCAGCATGTGACACCACCAGTCTCACAGCAGCCAGCTTGTGACACCACCAGTCTCACACCAACCAGCATGTGACACCACCAGTCTCACACCAGCCAGCATGTGACACCACCAGTTACACCAGCCAGCATGTGACACCACCAGCCAGCATGTGACACCATCAGTCACACACCAGCCAGCATGTGACACCACCAGTCACACACCAGCCAGCATGTGACACCACCAGTCACACACCAGCCAGCATGTGACACCACCAGTCTCACACCAGCCAGCATGTGACACCACCAGTCTCACACCAGCCAGCATGTGACACCACCAGTCACACACCAGCCAGCATGTGACACCACCAGTCACACACCAGCCAGCATGTGACACCACCAGTCACACACCAGCCAGCATGTGACACCACCAGTCACACACCAGTTAGCATGTGACACCACCAGTCTCACACCAGCCAGCATGTGACACCACCAGTCTCACACCAGCCAGCATGTGACACCACCAGTCACACCAGCCAGCATGTGACACCACCAGTCAGCCTGTGACACCACCAGCCAGCATGTGACATCACCAGCCAGCATGTGACACCAGTCTAACACCAGCCAGCATGTGACACCACCAGTCGCACACCAACCAGCATGTGACACCACCAGTCACACCAGCCAGCATGTGACACCTTCAGTCTCGCACCAGCCAGCATGTGACACCACCAGTCACACACCAGCCAGCATGGGACACCACCAGTCTCACACCAGCCAGCATGTGACACCACTAGCCAGCATGTGACACCACCAGTCTCACACCAGCCAGTATGTGACACCACCAGTCTCACACCACCCAGCATGTGACACCACCAGTCACACACCAGCCAGCATGTGACACCACCAGTCACCAGCCAGCATGTGACACCACCAGTCTCACAGCAGCCAGCATGTGACACCACCAGTCTCACACCAGCCATCATGTGACACCACCAGTCACATACCAGCCAGCATGTGACACCACCAGTCACCAGGCAGCATGTGACACCACCAGTCACACACCAGCCAGCATGTGACACCACCAGTCTCACACCAGCCAGCATGTGACACCACCAGTCTCACAGCAGCCAGCATGTGACACCACCAGTCTCACACCAGCCAGCATGTGACACCACCAGTCTCACAACAGCCAGCATGTGACACCACCAGTCTCACACCGGCCAGCATGTGACACCACCAGTCACACACCAGCCAGCATGTGACACCACCAACCAGCATGTGACACCACCAACCAGCATGTGACACCACCAGTCTCACACCAGCCAGCATGTGACACCACCAGTCACACCAGCCAGCATGTGACACCACCAGCCAGCATGTGACACCACTAGCCAGCATGTGACACCACTAGTCACACACCAGCCAGCATGTGACACCACGAGTCTCACACCAGCCAGCATGTGACACCACCAGTCACACACCAGCCAGCATGTGACACCACCAGTCACACACCACCCAGCATGTGACACCACCAGTCACACACCAGCCAGCATGTGACACTACCAGTTTCACACCAGCCAGCATGTGACACCACCAGCCAGCATGTGAAACCACCAGTCACACACCAGCCAGCATGTGACACTAACAGTTTCACACCAGCCAGCATGTGACACCACCAGCCAGCATGTGACACCTCCAGCCAGCATGTGACACCAGTCTCACACCAGCCAGCATGTGACACCACCAGTGTCACTCCAGCCAGCTTCTGACACCACCAGCCAGCATGTGACACCACCAGTCACACACCAGCCAGCATGTGACACCACCAGTCACCAGCCAGCATGTGACACCACCAGTATCACAGCAGCCAGCATGTGACACCACCAGTCTCACACCAGCTATCATGTGACACCACCAGTCACATACCAGCCAGCATGTGACACCACCAGTCACCAGCCAGCATGTGACACCACCAGTCCCACACCAGCCGGCATATGACACCACCAGCCAGCATGTGACACTAGTAGTCTCACACCAGCCAGCATATGACACCACCAGTGTCACACCAGCCAGCATGTGACACCACCAGCCAGCATGTGACACCACCAGTCACACACCAGCCAGCATGTGACACAACCAGTCTCACACCAGCTAGCATGTGACACAACCAGTCTCTCACCAGCCAGCATGTGACACCACCAGCCAGCATGTGACACCACCAGTCTCACACCAGCCAGCATGTGACACAACCAGTCACACACCAGCCAGCATGTGACACCACCAGTCACACAAGCCAGCATGTGACACCACCAGTCTCACACCAGCCAGCATGTGACACCACCAGTCTCACACCCGCCAGCATGTGACACCACCAGTCACACACCAGCCAGCATGTGACACCACCAGTCACACCAGCCAGCATGTGACACCAGTCTCACACCAGCCAGCATGTGACACCACCAGTCACACACCAGCCAGCATGTGACACCACCAGTCACACACCAGCCAGCATGTGACACCACCAGTCGCACACCAACCAGCAAGTGACACCACCAGTCACACACCAGCCAGCATGTGACACCAGTCTCACACCAGCCAGCATGTGACACCTTCAGTCTCGCTCCAGCCAGCATGTGACACCACCAGTCTCACACCAGCCAGCATGTGGTACCACCAGCCAGCATGTGGTACCACCAGCCAGCATGTGACACCACCAGTCACACACCACCCAGCATTTGACACCACCAGTCACACAGCAGCCAGCTTGTGACACCACCAGTCTCACACCAGCCATCATGTGACACCACCAGTCTCACACCAGCCATCATGTGACACCACCAATCACACAGCAGCCAGCATGTGACACCAGTCTCACACCAGCCAGCATGTGGCACCACCAGTCACACACCACCCAGCATTTGACACCACCAGTCACACAGCAGCCAGCTTGTGACACCACCAGTCTCACACCAGCCATCATGTGACACCACCAGTCACACAGCAGCCAGCATGTGACACCAGTCTCACACCAGCCAGCATGTGACCTCACCAGTCTCACAGCAGCCAGCTTGTGACACCACCAGTCTCACACCAGCCAGCATGTGACACCACCAGTCTCACACCAGACAGCATGTGACACCACCAATTACACCAGCCAGCATGTGACACCACCAGCCAGCATGTGACACCATCAGTCACACACCAGCCAGCATGTGACACCGCCAGTCTCACACCAGCCAGCATGTGACACCACCAGGCACACACCAGCCAGCATGTGACACCACCAGTCACACACCAGCCAGCATGTGACACCACCAGTCTCACACCAGCCAGCATGTGACACCACCAGTCACACCAGCCAGCATGTGACACCACCAGTCTCACAGCAGCCAGCTTGTGACACCACCAGTCTCACACCAACCAGCATGTGACACCACCAGTCTCACACCAGCCAGCATGTGACACCACCAGTTACACCAGCCAGCATGTGACACCACCAGCCAGCATGTGACACCATCAGTCACACACCAGCCAGCATGTGACACCACCAGTCACACACCAGCCAGCATGTGACACCACCAGTCACACACCAGCCAGCATGTGACACCACCAGTCTCACACCAGCCAGCATGTGACACCACCAGTCTCACACCAGCCAGCATGTGACACCACCAGTCACACACCAGCCAGCATGTGACACCACCAGTCACACACCAGCCAGCATGTGACACCACCAGTCACACACCAGCCAGCATGTGACACCACCAGTCACACACCAGCCAGCATGTGACACCACCAGTCTCACACCAGCCAGCATGTGACACCACCAGTCTCACACCAGCCAGCATGTGACACCACCAGTCACACCAGCCAGCATGTGACACCACCAGTCAGCCTGTGACACCACCAGCCAGCATGTGACATCACCAGCCAGCATGTGACACCAGTCTCACACCAGCCAGCATGTGACACTACCAGTCGCACACCAACCAGCATGTGACACCTTCAGTCTCGCACCAGCCAGCATGTGACACCACCAGTCACACACCAGCCAGCATGGGACACCACCAGTCTCACACCAGCCAGCATGTGGCACCACCAGTCACACACCACCCAGCATTTGACACCACCAGTCACACAGCAGCCAGCTTGTGACACCACCAGTCTCACACCAGCCATCATGTGACACCACCAGTCACACAGCAGCCAGCATGTGACACCAGTCTCACACCAGCCAGCATGTGACCTCACCAGTCTCACAGCAGCCAGCTTGTGACACCACCAGTCTCACACCAGCCAGCATGTGACACCACCAGTCTCACACCAGACAGCATGTGACACCACCAATTACACCAGCCAGCATGTGACACCACCAGCCAGCATGTGACACCATCAGTCACACACCAGCCAGCATGTGACACCGCCAGTCTCACACCAGCCAGCATGTGACACCACCAGGCACACACCAGCCAGCATGTGACACCACCAGTCACACACCAGCCAGCATGTGACACCACCAGTCTCACACCAGCCAGCATGTGACACCACCAGTCACACCAGCCAGCATGTGACACCACCAGTCTCACAGCAGCCAGCTTGTGACACCACCAGTCTCACACCAACCAGCATGTGACACCACCAGTCTCACACCAGCCAGCATGTGACACCACCAGTTACACCAGCCAGCATGTGACACCACCAGCCAGCATGTGACACCATCTGTCACACACCAGTCAGCATGTGACACCACCAGTCACACACCAGCCAGCATGTGACACCACCAGTCACACACCAGCCAGCATGTGACACCACCAGTCTCACACCAGCCAGCATGTGACACCACCAGTCTCACACCAGCCAGCATGTGACACCACCAGTCACACACCAGCCAGCATGTGACACCACCAGTCACACACCAGCCAGCATGTGACACCACCAGTCACACACCAGCCAGCATGTGACACCACCAGTCACACACCAGCCAGCATGTGACACCACCAGTCTCACACCAGCCAGCATGTGACACCACCAGTCTCACACCAGCCAGCATGTGACACCACCAGTCACACCAGCCAGCATGTGACACCACCAGTCAGCCTGTGACACCACCAGCCAGCATGTGACATCACCAGCCAGCATGTGACACCAGTCTCACACCAGCCAGCATGTGACACCACCAGTCGCACACCAACCAGCATGTGACACCTTCAGTCTCGCACCAGCCAGCATGTGACACCACCAGTCACACACCAGCCAGCATGGGACACCACCAGTCTCACACCAGCCAGCATGTGACACCACTAGCCAGCATGTGACACCACCAGTCTCACACCAGCCAGTATGTGACACCACCAGTCTCACACCACCCAGCATGTGACACCACCAGTCACACACCAGCCAGCATGTGACACCACCAGTCACCAGCCAGCATGTGACACCACCAGTCTCACAGCAGCCAGCATGTGACACCACCAGTCTCACACCAGCCATCATGTGACACCACCAGTCACATACCAGCCAGCATGTGACACCACCAGTCACCAGGCAGCATGTGACACCACCAGTCACACACCAGCCAGCATGTGACACCACCAGTCTCACACCAGCCAGCATGTGACACCACCAGTCTCACAGCAGCCAGCATGTGACACCACCAGTCTCACACCAGCCAGCATGTGACACCACCAGTCTCACAACAGCCAGCATGTGACACCACCAGTCTCACACCGGCCAGCATGTGACACCACCAGTCACACACCAGCCAGCATGTGACACCACCAACCAGCATGTGACACCACCAACCAGCATGTGACACCACCAGTCTCACACCAGCCAGCAGGTGACACCACCAGTCACCCCAGCTAGCATATGACATCACCAGTCACACACCAACCAGCATGTGACACCACCAGTCTCACACCAGCCAGCATGTGACACCACCAGTCACACTCCAACCAGCATGTGACACCACCAGTCACACACCGGCCAGCATGTGACACCACCAGTCACACACCAGCCAGCATGTGACACCACCAACCAGCATGTGACACCAGTCTCACACCAGCCAGCATGTGACACCACCAGTCACACACCAGCCAGCATGTGACACCACCAGTCACACACCAGCCAGCATGTGACACCACCAGTCTCACACCAGCCAGTTTGTGACACCAACAGTCACACACCAGCCAGCATGTGACACCACCAGTCTCACACCAGCCAGCATGTGACACCACCAGTCTCACAGCAGCCAGCATGTGACACCACCAGTCTCACAGCAGCCAGCATGTGACACCACCAGTCACACACCAGCCAGCATGTGACACCACCAGTCACACACCTGCCAGCATGTGACACCACCAGTCACATACCAGCCAGCATGTGACACCACCAGTCACACACCAGCCAGCATGTGACACCACCAGTCACAGACCTGCCAGCATGTGACACCACCAGTCACACACCAGCCAGCATGTGACACCGCCAGTCACACCAGCCAGCATGTGACACCAGTCTCACACCAGCCAGCATGTGACACCACCAGTCACACACCAGCCAGCATGTGACACCACCAGTCACAAACCAGCCAGCATGTGACACCACCAGTCACACACCAGCCAGCATGTGACACCACCAGTCGCACACCAACCAGCATGTGACAACATCAGTCACACACCAGCCAGCATGTGACACCTTCAGTCTCGCTCCAGCCAGCATGTGACACCACCAGTCTCACACCAGCCAGCATGTGGCACCACCAGCCAGCATGTGACACCACCAGTCACACACCACCCAGCATTTGACACCAGTCACACACCACCCAGCATTTGACACCACCAGTCACACAGCAGCCAGCTTGTGACACCACCAGTCTCACACCAGCCATCATGTGACACCACCAGTCACACAGCAGCCAGCATGTGACACCAGTCTCCCACCATCCAGCATGTGACACCACCAGTCTCACAGCAGCCAGCTTGTGACACCACCAGGCTCACACCAACCAGCATGTGACACCACCAGTCTCACACCAGCCAGCATGTGACACCACCAGTTACACCAGCCAGCATGTGACACCACCAGCCAGCATGTGACACCATCAGTCACACACCAGCCAGCATGTGACACCACCAGTCTCACACCAGCCAGCATGTGACACCACCAGTCACACACCAGCCAGCATGTGACACCACCAGTCACACACCAGCCAGCATGTGACACCACCAGTCACACACCAGCCAGCATGTGACACCACCAGTCTCACACCAGCCAGCATGTGACACCACCAGTCTCACACCAGCCAGCATGTGACACCACCAGTCACACCAGCCAGCATGTGACACCACCAGCCAGCATGTGACACCACCAGCCAGCATGTGACATCACCAGCCAGCATGTGACACCAGTCTCACACCAGCCAGCATGTGACACCACCAGTCGCACACCAACCAGCATGTGACACCACCAGTCACACCAGCCAGCATGTGACACCTTCAGTCTCGCACCAGCCAGCATGTGACACCACCAGTCACACACCAGCCAGCATGGGACACCACCAGTCTCACACCAGCCAGCATGTGACACCACCAGCCAGCATGTGACACTAGTAGTCTCACAGCAGCCAGCATATGACACCACCAGTGTCACACCAGCCAGCATGTGACACCACCAGCCAGCATGTGACACCACCAGTCACACACCAGCCAGCATGTGACACAACCAGTCTCACACCAGCTAGCATGTGACACAACCAGTCTCACACCAGCCAGCATGTGACACCACCAGCCAGCATGTGACACCACCAGTCTCACACCAGCCAGCATGTGACACAACCAGTCACACACCAGCCAGCATGTGACACCACCAGTCACACCAGCCAGCATGTGACACCACCAGTCTCACACCAGCCAGCATGTGACACCACCAGTCACACACCCGCCAGCATGTGACACCACCAGTCACACACCAGCCAGCATGTGACACCACCAGTCACACCAGCCAGCATGTGACACCAGTCTCACACCAGCCAGCATGTGACACCACCAGTCACACACCAGCCAGCATGTGACACCACCAGTCACACACCAGCCAGCATGTGACACCACCAGTCGCACACCAACCAGCATGTGACACCACCAGTCACACACCAGCCAGCATGTGACACCAGTCTCACACCAGCCAGCATGTGACACCTTCAGTCTCGCTCCAGCCAGCATGTGACACCACCAGTCTCACACCAGCCAGCATTTGACACCACCAGTCACACACCACCCAGCATTTGACACCACCAGTCACACAGCAGCCAGCTTGTGACACCACCAGTCTCACACCAGCCATCATGTGACACCACCAGTCCCACACCAGCCATCATGTGACACCACCAATCACACAGCAGCCAGCATGTGACACCAGTCTCACACCAGCCAGCATGTGGCACCACCAGTCACACACCACCCAGCATTTGACACCACCAGTCACACAGCAGCCAGCTTGTGACACCACCAGTCTCACACCAGCCATCATGTGACACCACCAGTCACACAGCAGCCAGCATGTGTCACCAGTCTCACACCAGCCAGCATGTGACCTCACCAGTCTCACAGCAGCCAGCTTGTGACACCACCAGTCTCACACCAGCCAGCATGTGACACCACCAGTCTCACACCAGACAGCATGTGACACCACCAGTTACACCAGCCAGCATGTGACACCACCAGCCAGCATGTGACACCATCAGTCACACACCAGCCAGCATGTGACACCGCCAGTCTCACACCAGCCAGCATGTGACACCACCAGTCACACACCAGCCAGCATGTGACACCACCAGTCACACACCAGCCAGCATGTGACACCACCAGTCTCACACCAGCCAGCATGTGACACCACCAGTCACACCAGCCAGCATGTGACACCACCAGTCTCACAGCAGCCAGCTTGTGACACCACCAGTCTCACACCAACCAGCATGTGACACCACCAGTCTCACACCAGCCAGCATGTGACACCACCAGTTACACCAGCCAGCATGTGACACCACCAGCCAGCATGTGACACCATCAGTCACACACCAGCCAGCATGTGACACCACCAGTCACACACCAGCCAGCATGTGACACCACCAGTCACACACCAGCCAGCATGTGACACCACCAGTCTCACACTAGCCAGCATGTGACACCACCAGTCTCACACCAGCCAGCATGTGACACCACCAGTCACACTCCAGCCAGCATGTGACACCACCAGTCACACACCAGCCAGCATGTGACACCACCAGTCACACACCAGCCAGCATGTGATACCACCAGTCACACACCAGCCAGCATGTGACACCACCAGTCTCACACCAGCCAGCATGTGACACCACCAGTCTCACACCAGCCAGCATGTGACACCACCAGTCACACCAGCCAGCATGTGACACCACCAGTCAGCCTGTGACACCACCAGCCAGCATGTGACATCACCAGCCAGCATGTGACACCAGTCTCACACCAGCCAGCATGTGACACCACCAGTCGCACACCAACCAGCATGTGACACCACCAGTCACACCAGCCAGCATGTGACACCTTCAGTCTCGCACCAGCCAGCATGTGACACCACCAGTCACACACCAGCCAGCATGGGACACCACCAGTCTCACAACAGCCAGCATGTGACACCACTAGCCAGCATGTGACACCACCAGTCTCACACCAGCCAGTATGTGACACCACCAGTCTCACACCACCCAGCATGTGACACCACCAGTCACACACCAGCCAGCATGTGACACCACCAGTCACCAGCCAGCGTGTGACACCACCAGTCTCACAGCAGCCGGCATGTGACACCACCAGTCTCACACCAGCCATCATGTGACACCACCAGTCACATACCAGCCAGCATGTGACACCACCAGTCACCAGGCAGCATGTGACACCACCAGTCACACACCAGCCAGCATGTGACACCACCAGTCTCACACCAGCCAGCATGTGACACCACCAGTCTCACAGCAGCCAGCATGTGACACCACCAGTCTCACACCAGCCAGCATGTGACACCACTCAGTCTCACAACAGCCAGCATGTGACACCACCAGTCTCACACCGGCCAGCATGTGACACCACCAGTCACACACCAGCCAGCATGTGACACCACCAACCAGCATGTGACACCACCAACCAGCATGTGACACCACCAGTCTCACACCAGCCAGCATGTGACACCACCAGTCACACCAGCCAGCATGTGACACCACCAGCCAGCATGTGACACCACTAGCCAGCATGTGACACCACTAGTCACACACCAGCCAGCATGTGACACCACGAGTCTCACACCAGCCAGCATGTGACACCACCAGTCACACACCAGCTAGCATGTGACACCACCAGTCACACACCACCCAGCATGTGACACCACCAGTCACACACCAGCCAGCATGTGACACTACCAGTTTCACACCAGCCAGCATGTGACACCACCAGCCAGCATGTGAAACCACCAGTCACACACCAGCCAGCATGTGACACTAACAGTTTCACACCAGCCAGCATGTGACACCACCAGCCAGCATGTGACACCACCAGCCAGCATATGACACCACCAGCCAGCATGTGACACCTCCAGCCAGCATGTGACACCACCAGTCACACACCAGCCAGCATGTGACACCACCAGTCACCAGCCAGCATGTGACACCACCAGTATCACAGCAGCCAGCATGTGACACCACCAGTCTCACACCAGCTATCATGTGACACCACCAGTCACATACCAGCCAGCATGTGACACCACCAGTCACCAGCCTGCATGTGACACCACCAGTCCCACACCAGCCGGCATATGACACCACCAGCCAGCATGTGACACTAGTAGTCTCACACCAGCCAGCATATGACACCACCAGTGTCACACCAGCCAGCATGTGACACCACCAGCCAGCATGTGACACCACCAGTCACACACCAGCCAGCATGTGACACAACCAGTCTCACACCAGCTAGCATGTGACACAACCAGTCTCACACCAGCCAGCATGTGACACCACCAGCCAGCATGTGACACCACCAGTCTCACACCAGCCAGCATGTGACACAACCAGTCACACACCAGCCAGCATGTGACACCACCAGTCACACCAGCCAGCATGTGACACCACCAGTCTCACACCAGCCAGCATGTGACACCACCAGTCACACACCCGCCAGCATGTGACACCACCAGTCACACACCAGCCAGCATGTGACACCACCAGTCACACCAGCCAGCATGTGACACCAGTCTCACACCAGCCAGCATGTGACACCACCAGTCACACACCAGCCAGCATGTGACACCACCAGTCACACACCAGCCAGCATGTGACACCACCAGTCGCACACCAACCAGCATGTGACACCACCAGTCACACACCAGCCAGCATGTGACACCAGTCTCACACCAGCCAGCATGTGACACCTTCAGTCTCGCTCCAGCCAGCATGTGACACCACCAGTCTCACACCAGCCAGCATGTGACACCACCAGTCACACACCACCCAGCATTTGACACCACCAGTCACACAGCAGCCAGCTTGTGACACCACCAGTCTCACACCAGCCATCATGTGACACCACCAGTCTCACACCAGCCATCATGTGACACCACCAATCACACAGCAGCCAGCATGTGACACCAGTCTCACACCAGCCAGCATGTGGCACCACCAGTCACACACCAGCCAGCATTTGACACCACCAGTCACACAGCAGCCAGCTTGTGACACCACCAGTCTCACACCAGCCATCATGTGACACCACCAGTCACACAGCAGCCAGCATGTGACACCAGTCTCACACCAGCCTGCATGTGACCTCACCAGTCTCACAGCAGCCAGCTTGTGACACCACCAGTCTCACACCAGCCAGCATGTGACACCACCAGTCTCACACCAGACAGCATGTGACACCACCAATTACACCAGCCAGCATTTGACACCACCAGCCAGCATGTGACACCATCAGTCACACACCAGCCAGCATGTGACACCGCCAGTCTCACACCAGCCAGCATGTGACACCACCAGCCACACACCAGCCAGCATGTGACACCACCAGTCACACACCAGCCAGCATGTGACACCACCAGTCTCACACCAGCCAGCATGTGACACCACCAGTCACAGCAGCCAGCATGTGACACCACCAGTCTCACACCAGCCAGCATGTGACACCACCAGTCTCACAACAGCCAGCATGTGACACCACCAGTCTCACACCGGCCAGCATGTGACACCACCATTCACACACCAGCCAGCATGTGACACCACCAACCAGCATGTGACACCACCAACCAGCATGTGACACCACCAGTCTCACACCAGCCAGCATGTGACACCACCAGTCACACCAGCCAGCATGTGACACCACCAGCCAGCATGTGACACCACTAGCCAGCATGTGACACCACTAGTCACACACCAGCCAGCATGTGACACCACGAGTCTCACACCAGCCAGCATGTGACACCACCAGTCACACACCAGCCAGCATGTGACACCACCAGTCACACACCACCCAGCATGTGACACCACCAGTCACACACCAGCCAGCATGTGACACTACCAGTTTCACACCAGCCAGCATGTGACACCACCAGCCAGCATGTGAAACCACCAGTCACACACCAGCCAGCATGTGACACTAACAGTTTCACACCAGCCAGCATGTGACACCACCAGCCAGCATGTGACACCACCAGCCAGCATGTGACACCACCAGCCAGCATATGACACCACCAGCCAGCATGTGACACCTCCAGCCAGCATGTGACACCACCAGTCACACACCAGCCAGCATGTGACACCACCAGTCACCAGCCAGCATGTGACACCACCAGTATCACAGCAGCCAGCATGTGACACCACCAGTCTCACACCAGCTATCATGTGACACCACCAGTCACATACCAGCCAGCATGTGACACCACCAGTCACCAGCCAGCATGTGACACCACCAGTCCCACACCAGCCGGCATATGACACCACCAGCCAGCATGTGACACTAGTAGTCTCACACCAGCCAGCATATGACACCACCAGTGTCACACCAGCCAGCATGTGACACCACCAGCCAGCATGTGACACCACCAGTCACACACCAGCCAGCATGTGACACAACCAGTCTCACACCAGCTAGCATGTGACACAACCAGTCTCACACCAGCCAGCATGTGACACCACCAGCCAGCATGTGACACCACCAGTCTCACACCAGCCAGCATGTGACACAACCAGTCACACACCAGCCAGCATGTGACACCACCAGTCACACCAGCCAGCATGTGACACCACCAGTCTCACACCAGCCAGCATGTGACACCACCAGTCACACACCCGCCAGCATGTGACACCACCAGTCACACACCAGCCAGCATGTGACACCACCAGTCACACCAGCCAGCATGTGACACCAGTCTCACACCAGCCAGCATGTGACACCACCAGTCACACACCAGCCAGCATGTGACACCACCAGTCACACACCAGCCAGCATGTGACACCACCAGTCGCACACCAACCAGCATGTGACACCACCAGTCACACACCAGCCAGCATGTGACACCAGTCTCACACCAGCCAGCATGTGACACCTTCAGTCTCGCTCCAGCCAGCATGTGACACCACCAGTCTCACACCAGCCAGCATGTGGCACCACCAGCCAGCATGTGACACCACCAGTCACACACCACCCAGCATTTGACACCACCAGTCACACAGCAGCCAGCTTGTGACACCAGCAGTCTCACACCAGCCATCATGTGACACCACCAGTCTCACACCAGCCATCATGTGACACCACCAATCACACAGCAGCCAGCATGTGACACCAGTCTCACACCAGCCAGCATGTGGCACCACCAGTCACACACCACCCAGCATTTGACACCACCAGTCACACAGCAGCCAGCTTGTGACACCACCAGTCTCACACCAGCCATCATGTGACACCACCAGTCACACAGCAGCCAGCATGTGACACCAGTCTCACACCAGCCAGCATGTGACCTCACCAGTCTCACAGCAGCCAGCTTGTGACACCACCAGTCTCACACCAGCCAGCATGTGACACCACCAGTCTCACACCAGACAGCATGTGACACCACCAATTACACCAGCCAGCATGTGACACCACCAGCCAGCATGTGACACCATCAGTCACACACCAGCCAGCATGTGACACCGCCAGTCTCACACCAGCCAGCATGTGACACCACCAGGCACACACCAGCCAGCATGTGACACCACCAGTCACACACCAGCCAGCATGTGACACCACCAGTCTCACACCAGCCAGCATGTGACACCACCAGTCACACCAGCCAGCATGTGACACCACCAGTCTCACAGCAGCCAGCTTGTGACACCACCAGTCTCACACCAACCAGCATGTGACACCACCAGTCTCACACCAGCCAGCATGTGACACCACCAGTTACACCAGCCAGCATGTGACACCACCAGCCAGCATGTGACACCATCAGTCACACACCAGCCAGCATGTGACACCACCAGTCACACACCAGCCAGCATGTGACACCACCAGTCACACACCAGCCAGCATGTGACACCACCAGTCTCACACCAGCCAGCATGTGACACCACCAGTCTCACACCAGCCAGCATGTGACACCACCAGTCACACACCAGCCAGCATGTGACACCACCAGTCACACACCAGCCAGCATGTAACACCACCAGTCACACACCAGCCAGCATGTGACACCACCAGTCACACACCAGCCAGCATGTGACACCACCAGTCACACACCAGCCAGCATGTGACACCACCAGTCTCACACCAGCCAGCATGTGACACCACCAGTCTCACACCAGCCAGCATGTGACACCACCAGTCACACCAGCCAGCATGTGACACCAGTCAACCTGTGACACCACCAGCCAGCATGTGACATCACCAGCCAGCATGTGACACCAGTCTCACACCAGCCAGCATGTGACACCACCAGTCGCACACCAACCAGCATGTGACACCACCAGTCACACCAGCCAGCATGTGACACCTTCAGTCTCGCACCAGCCAGCATGTGACACCACCAGTCACACACCAGCCAGCATGGGACACCACCAGTCTCACACCAGCCAGCATGTGACACCACTAGCCAGCATGTGACACCACCAGTCTCACACCAGCCAGTATGTGACACCACCAGTCTCACACCACCCAGCATGTGACACCAGTCACACACCAGCCAGCATGTGACACCACCAGTCACCAGCCAGCATGTGACACCACCAGTCTCACAGCAGCCAGCATGTGACACCACCAGTCTCACACCAGCCATCATGTGACACCACCAGTCACATACCAGCCAGCATGTGACACCACCAGTCACCAGGCAGCATGTGACACCACCAGTCACACACCAGCCAGCATGTGACACCACCAGTCTCACACCAGCCAGCATGTGACACCACCAGTCTCACAGCAGCCAGCATGTGACACCACCAGTCCCACACCAGCCAGCATGTGACACCACCAGTCTCACAACAGCCAGCATGTGACACCACCAGTCTCACACCGGCCAGCATGTGACACCACCAGTCACACACCAGCCAGCATGTGACACCACCAACCAGCATGTGACACCACCAACCAGCATGTGACACCACCAGTCTCACACCAGCCAGCAGGTGACACCACCAGTCACACCCCAGCTAGCATGTGACATCACCAGTCACACACCAACCAGCATGTGACACCACCAGTCTCACACCAGCCAGCATGTGACACCACCAGTCACACTCCAACCAGCATGTGACACCACCACTCACACACCGGCCAGCATGTGACACCACCAGTCACACACCAGCCAGCATGTGACACCACCAACCAGCATGTGACACCAGTCTCACACCAGCCAGCATGTGACACCACCAGTCACACACCAGCCAGCATGTGACACCACCAGTCACACACCAGCCAGCATGTGACACCACCAGTCTCACACCAGCCAGTTTGTGACACCAA
The DNA here is from genome assembly GCF_040958095.1 of Procambarus clarkii. NCBI lineage: Eukaryota > Metazoa > Arthropoda > Malacostraca > Decapoda > Cambaridae > Procambarus > Procambarus clarkii. The sequence continues at coordinate 250,848 of NW_027189157.1, read as the reverse complement.
CAGTCACACACCAGCCAGCATGTGACACCACCAGTCTCACACCAGCCAGCATGTGACACCACCAGTCTCACAGCAGCCAGCATGTGACACCACCAGTCTCACAGCAGCCAGCATGTGACACCACCAGTCACACACCAGCCAGCATGTGACACCACCAGTCACACACCTGCCAGCATGTGACACCACCAGTCACATACCAGCCAGCATGTGACACCACCAGTCACACACCAGCCAGCATGTGACACCACCAGTCACACACCTGCCAGCATGTGACACCACCAGTCACACACCAGCCAGCATGTGACACCGCCAGTCACACCAGCCAGCATGTGACACCAGTCTCACACCAGCCAGCATGTGACACCACCAGTCACACACCAGCCAGCATGTGACACCACCAGTCACACACCAGCCAGCATGTGACACCACCAGTCACACACCAGCCAGCATGTGACACCACCAGTCGCACACCAACCAGCATGTGACACCATCAGTCACACACCAGCCAGCATGTGACACCTTCAGTCTCGCTCCAGCCAGCATGTGACACCACCAGTCTCACACCAGCCAGCATGTGGCACCACCAGCCAGCATGTGACACCACCAGTCACACACCACCCAGCATTTGACACCACCAGTCACACACTACCCAGCATTTGACACCACCAGTCACACAGCAGCCAGCTTGTGACACCACCAGTCTCACACCAGCCATCATGTGACACCACCAGTCACACAGCAGCCAGCATGTGACACCAGTCTCACACCATCCAGCATATGACACCACCAGTCTCACAGCAGCCAGCTTGTGACACCACCAGGCTCACACCAACCAGCATGTGACACCACCAGTCTCACACCAGCCAGCATGTGACACCACCAGTTACACCAGCCAGCATGTGACACCACCAGTCACACCAGCCAGCATGTGACACCAGTCTCACACCAGCCAGCATGTGACACCACCAGTCACACACCAGCCAGCATGTGACACCACCAGTCACACACCAGCCAGCATGTGACACCACCAGTCGCACACCAACCAGCATGTGACACCACCAGTCACACACCAGCCAGCATGTGACACCAGTCTCACACCAGCCAGCATGTGACACCTTCAGTCTCGCTCCAGCCAGCATGTGACACCACCAGTCTCACACCAGCCAGCATGTGACACCACCAGTCACACACCACCCAGCATTTGACACCACCAGTCACACAGCAGCCAGCTTGTGACACCACCAGTCTCACACCAGCCATCATGTGACACCAGTCTCACACCAGCCATCATGTGACACCACCAATCACACAGCAGCCAGCATGTGACACCAGTCTCACACCAGCCAGCATGTGGCACCACCAGTCACACACCAGCCAGCAATTGACACCACCAGTCACACAGCAGCCAGCTTGTGACACCACCAGTCTCACACCAGCCATCATGTGACACCACCAGTCACACAGCAGCCAGTATGTGACACCAGTCTCACACCAGCCAGCATGTGACCTCACCAGTCTCACAGCAGCCAGCTTGTGACACCACCAGTCTCACACCAGCCAGCATGTGACACCACCAGTCTCACACCAGACAGCATGTGACACCACCAATTACACCAGCCAGCATGTGACACCACCAGCCAGCATGTGACACCATCAGTCACACACCAGCCAGCATGTGACACCGCCAGTCTCACACCAGCCAGCATGTGACACCACCAGCCACACACCAGCCAGCATGTGACACCACCAGTCACACACCAGCCAGCATGTGACACCACCAGTCTCACACCAGCCAGCATGTGACACTACCAGTCACAGCAGCCAGCATGTGACACCACCAGTCTCACACCAGCCAGCATGTGACACCACCAGTCTCACAACAGCCAGCATGTGACACCACCAGTCTCACACCGGCCAGCATGTGACACCACCATTCACACACCAGCCAGCATGTGACACCACCAACCAGCATGTGACACCACCAACCAGCATGTGACACCACCAGTCTCACACCAGCCAGCATGTGACACCACCAGTCACACCAGCCAGCATGTGACACCACCAGCCAGCATGTGACACCACTAGCCAGCATGTGACACCACTAGTCACACACCAGCCAGCATGTGACACCACGAGTCTCACACCAGCCAGCATGTGACACCACCAGTCACACACCAGCCAGCATGTGACACCACCAGTCACACACCACCCAGCATGTGACACCACCAGTCACACACCAGCCAGCATGTGACACTACCAGTTTCACACCAGCCAGCATGTGACACCACCAGCCAGCATGTGAAACCACCAGTCACACACCAGCCAGCATGTGACACTAACAGTTTCACACCAGCCAGCATGTGACACCACCAGCCAGCATGTGACACCACCAGCCAGCATGTGACACCACCAGCCAGCATATGACACCACCAGCCAGCATGTGACACCTCCAGCCAGCATGTGACACCACCAGTCACACACCAGCCAGCATGTGACACCACCAGTCACCAGCCAGCATGTGACACCACCAGTATCACAGCAGCCAGCATGTGACACCACCAGTCTCACACCAGCTATCATGTGACACCACCAGTCACATACCAGCCAGCATGTGACACCACCAGTCACCAGCCAGCATGTGACACCACCAGTCCCACACCAGCCGGCATATGACACCACCAGCCAGCATGTGACACTAGTAGTCTCACACCAGCCAGCATATGACACCACCAGTGTCACACCAGCCAGCATGTGACACCACCAGCCAGCATGTGACACCACCAGTCACACACCAGCCAGCATGTGACACAACCAGTCTCACACCAGCTAGCATGTGACACAACCAGTCTCACACCAGCCAGCATGTGACACCACCAGCCAGCATGTGACACCACCAGTCTCACACCAGCCAGCATGTGACACAACCAGTCACACACCAGCCAGCATGTGACACCACCAGTCACACCAGCCAGCATGTGACACCACCAGTCTCACACCAGCCAGCATGTGACACCACCAGTCACACACCCGCCAGCATGTGACACCACCAGTCACACACCAGCCAGCATGTGACACCACCAGTCACACCAGCCAGCATGTGACACCAGTCTCACACCAGCCAGCATGTGACACCACCAGTCACACACCAGCCAGCATGTGACACCACCAGTCACACACCAGCCAGCATGTGACACCACCAGTCGCACACCAACCAGCATGTGACACCACCAGTCACACACCAGCCAGCATGTGACACCAGTCTCACACCAGCCAGCATGTGACACCTTCAGTCTCGCTCCAGCCAGCATGTGACACCACCAGTCTCACACCAGCCAGCATGTGGCACCACCAGCCAGCATGTGACACCACCAGTCACACACCACCCAGCATTTGACACCACCAGTCACACAGCAGCCAGCTTGTGACACCAGCAGTCTCACACCAGCCATCATGTGACACCACCAGTCTCACACCAGCCATCATGTGACACCACCAATCACACAGCAGCCAGCATGTGACACCAGTCTCACACCAGCCAGCATGTGGCACCACCAGTCACACACCACCCAGCATTTGACACCACCAGTCACACAGCAGCCAGCTTGTGACACCACCAGTCTCACACCAGCCATCATGTGACACCACCAGTCACACAGCAGCCAGCATGTGACACCAGTCTCACACCAGCCAGCATGTGACCTCACCAGTCTCACAGCAGCCAGCTTGTGACACCACCAGTCTCACACCAGCCAGCATGTGACACCACCAGTCTCACACCAGACAGCATGTGACACCACCAATTACACCAGCCAGCATGTGACACCACCAGCCAGCATGTGACACCATCAGTCACACACCAGCCAGCATGTGACACCGCCAGTCTCACACCAGCCAGCATGTGACACCACCAGGCACACACCAGCCAGCATGTGACACCACCAGTCACACACCAGCCAGCATGTGACACCACCAGTCTCACACCAGCCAGCATGTGACACCACCAGTCACACCAGCCAGCATGTGACACCACCAGTCTCACAGCAGCCAGCTTGTGACACCACCAGTCTCACACCAACCAGCATGTGACACCACCAGTCTCACACCAGCCAGCATGTGACACCACCAGTTACACCAGCCAGCATGTGACACCACCAGCCAGCATGTGACACCATCAGTCACACACCAGCCAGCATGTGACACCACCAGTCACACACCAGCCAGCATGTGACACCACCAGTCACACACCAGCCAGCATGTGACACCACCAGTCTCACACCAGCCAGCATGTGACACCACCAGTCTCACACCAGCCAGCATGTGACACCACCAGTCACACACCAGCCAGCATGTGACACCACCAGTCACACACCAGCCAGCATGTAACACCACCAGTCACACACCAGCCAGCATGTGACACCACCAGTCACACACCAGCCAGCATGTGACACCACCAGTCACAAACCAGCCAGCATGTGACACCACCAGTCTCACACCAGCCAGCATGTGACACCACCAGTCTCACACCAGCCAGCATGTGACACCACCAGTCACACCAGCCAGCATGTGACACCAGTCAGCCTGTGACACCACCAGCCAGCATGTAACATCACCAGCCAGCATGTGACACCAGTCTCACACCAGCCAGCATGTGACACCACCAGTCGCACACCAACCAGCATGTGACACCACCAGTCACACCAGCCAGCATGTGACACCTTCAGTCTCGCACCAGCCAGCATGTGACACCACCAGTCACACACCAGCCAGCATGGGACACCACCAGTCTCACACCAGCCAGCATGTGACACCACTAGCCAGCATGTGACACCACCAGTCTCACACCAGCCAGTATGTGACACCACCAGTCTCACACCACCCAGCATGTGACACCAGTCACACACCAGCCAGCATGTGACACCACCAGTCACCAGCCAGCATGTGACACCACCAGTCTCACAGCAGCCAGCATGTGACACCACCAGTCTCACACCAGCCATCATGTGACACCACCAGTCACATACCAGCCAGCATGTGACACCACCAGTCACCAGGCAGCATGTGACACCACCAGTCACACACCAGCCAGCATGTGACACCACCAGTCTCACACCAGCCAGCATGTGACACCACCAGTCTCACAGCAGCCAGCATGTGACACCACCAGTCTCACACCAGCCAGCATGTGACACCACCAGTCTCACAACAGCCAGCATGTGACACCACCAGTCTCACACCGGCCAGCATGTGACACCACCAGTCACACACCAGCCAGCATGTGACACCACCAACCAGCATGTGACACCACCAACCAGCATGTGACACCACCAGTCTCACACCAGCCAGCAGGTGACACCACCAGTCACACCCCAGCTAGCATGTGACATCACCAGTCACACACCAACCAGCATGTGACACCACCACTCACACACCGGCCAGCATGTGACACCACCAGTCACACACCAGCCAGCATGTGACACCACCAACCAGCATGTGACACCAGTCTCACACCAGCCAGCATGTGACACCACCAGTCACACACCAGCCAGCATGTGACACCACCAGTCACACACCAGCCAGCATGTGACACCACCAGTCTCACACCAGCCAGTTTGTGACACCAACAGTCACACACCAGCCAGCATGTGACACCACCAGTCTCACACCAGCCAGCATGTGACACCACCAGTCTCACAGCAGCCAGCATGTGACACCACCAGTCTCACAGCAGCCAGCATGTGACACCACCAGTCACACACCAGCCAGCATGTGACACCACCAGTCACACACCTGCCAGCATGTGACACCACCAGTCACATACCAGCCAGCATGTGACACCACCAGTCACACACCAGCCAGCATGTGACACCACCAGTCACACACCTGCCAGCATGTGACACCACCAGTCACACACCAGCCAGCATGTGACACCGCCAGTCACACCAGCCAGCATGTGACACCAGTCTCACACCAGCCAGCATGTGACACCACCAGTCACACACCAGCCAGCATGTGACACCACCAGTCACACACCAGCCAGCATGTGACACCACCAGTCACACACCAGCCAGCATGTGACACCACCAGTCGCACACCAACCAGCATGTGACACCATCAGTCACACACCAGCCAGCATGTGACACCTTCAGTCTCGCTCCAGCCAGCATGTGACACCACCAGTCTCACACCAGCCAGCATGTGGCACCACCAGCCAGCATGTGACACCACCAGTCACACACCACCCAGCATTTGACACCACCAGTCACACACTACCCAGCATTTGACACCACCAGTCACACAGCAGCCAGCTTGTGACACCACCAGTCTCACACCAGCCATCATGTGACACCACCAGTCACACAGCAGCCAGCATGTGACACCAGTCTCACACCATCCAGCATATGACACCACCAGTCTCACAGCAGCCAGCTTGTGACACCACCAGGCTCACACAAACCAGCATGTGACACCACCAGTCTCACACCAGCCAGCATGTGACACCACCAGTTACACCAGCCAGCATGTGACACCACCAGCCAGCATGTGACACCATCAGTCACACACCAGCCAGCATGTGACACCACCAGTCTCACACCAGCCAGCATGTGACACCACCAGTCACACACCAGCCAGCATGTGACACCACCAGTCACACACCAGCCAGCATGTGACACCACCAGTCACACACCAGCCAGCATGTGACACCACCAGTCTCACACCAGCCAGCATGTGACACCACCAGTCTCACACCAGCCAGCATGTGACACCACCAGTCACACCAGCCAGCATGTGACACCACCAGCCAGCATGTGACACCACCAGCCAGCATGTGACATCACCAGCCAGCATGTGACACCAATCTCACACCAGCCAGCATGTGACACCACCAGTCGCACACCAACCAGCATGTGACACCACCAGTCACACCAGCCAGCATGTGACACCTTCAGTCTCGCACCAGCCAGCATGTGACACCACCAGTCACACACCAGCCAGCATGGGACACCACCAGTCTCACACCAGCCAGCATGTGACACCACTAGCCAGCATGTGACACCACCAGTCTCAAACCAGCCAGCATGTGACACCACCAGTCTCACACCACCCAGCATGTGACACCACCAGTCACACACCAGCCAGCATGTGACACCACCAGTCACCAGCCAGCATGTGACACCACCAGTCTCACAGCAGCCAGCATGTGACACCACCAGTCTCACACCAGCCTTCATGTGACACCACTAGTCACATACCAGCCAGCACGTGACACCACCAGTCACCAGGCAGCATGTGACACCACAAGTCACACACCAGCCAGCATGTGACACCACCAGTCTCACAGCAGCCAGCATGTGACACCACCAGTCTCACAGCAGCCAGTAAGTGACACCACCAGTCTCACACCAGCCAGCATGTGACACCACCAGTCTCACAACAGCCAGCATGTGACACCACCAGTCTCACATCGGCCAGCATGTGACACCACCAGTCACACACCAGCCAGCATGTGACACCACCAACCAGCATGTGACACCACCAGTCTCACACCAGCCAGCAGGTGACACCACCAGTCACACCCCAGCTAGCATGTGACATCACCAGTCACACACCAACCAGCATGTGACACCACCAGTCTCACACCAGCCAGCATGTGACACCACCAGTCACACACCACCCAGCATGTGACACCACCAGTCACACACCAGCCAGCATGTGACACCACCAGTCTCACACCAGCCAGTTTGTGACACCAGTCATACTCCAGCCAGCATGTGACACCACCAGTCTCACACCAGCCAGCATGTGACACCACCAGTCTCACAGCAGCCAGCATGTGACACCACCAGTCTCACACCAGCCATCATATGACACCACCAGTCACATACCACCCAGCATGTGACACCACCAGTCACCAGGCAGCATGTGACACCACCAGTCACACACCAGCCAGCATGTGACACCACCAGTCTCACACCAGCCAGCATGTGACCACCAGTCTCACAGCAGCCAGCATGTGACACCACCAGTCTCACACCAGCCAGCATGTGACACCACCAGTCTCACACCGGCCAGCATGTGACACCACCAGTCTCACACCAGCCAGCATGTGACACCACCAGTCACACACCAGCCAGCATGTGACACCACCAGTCACACACCAGCCAGCATGTGACACCACCAGTCTCACACCAGCCAGCATGTGACACCACCAGTCACACACCAGCCAGCATGTGACACTACCAGTTTCACACCAGCCAGCATGTGACACCACCAGCCAGCATGTGACACCACCAGTCACACACCAGCCAGCATGTGACACTACCAGTTTCACAACAGCCAGCATGTGACACCACCAGCCAGCATGTGACACCACCAGCCAGCATATGACACCACCAGCCAGCATTTGACACCACCAGCCTGCATATGACACCACCAGCCAGCATGTGACACCACCAGTCACACACTAGCCAGCATGTGACACCACCAGTCACACACCAGCCAGCATGTGACACCACCAGTCACACACCAGCCAGCATGTGACACCACCAGTCACACACCAGCCAGCATGTGACACCACCAGTCTCACACTAGCCAGCATGTGACACCACCAGCCAGCATGTGACACCACCAGCCAGCATATGACACCACCAGCCAGCATGTGACACCACCAGTCTCACACCAGCCAGCATGTGACACCACCAGTCTCAAACCAGCCAGCACATGACACCATCAGCTAGCATGTGACACCACCAGTCTCACACCAGCTAGCATGTGACACCACCAGCCAGCATGTGACACCACCAGTCTCACACCAGCCAGCATGTGACACCACCAGCCAGCATGTGACACCACCAGTCTCACACCAGCCAGCATGTGACACCACCAGCCAGCATGTGACACCACCAGCCAGCATGTGACACCACCAGTCTCACACCAGCCAGCATGTGACACCACCAACCAGCATGTGACACCACCAGCCAGCATGTGACACCACCAGCCAGCATGTGACACCACCAGTCTCACACCAGCCAGCATGTGACACCACCAGCCAGCATGTGACACCACCAGCCAGCATGTGACACCACCAGCCAGCATGTGACACCACCAGTCACACAGCAGACATCGTCACTCTGCACATCTTCCAACATTAAAGATAATGCAGACAGACCACTTTCCTACAGCACCTGGAGTGGTAACGGCAATGGAAAAAGAACAACCTGAGTTAAACTTTCCATCACAGTCAACCTGAAAGGAGAAATAATAATGACACTACAAGACCAACGGACTGCAAATTACTTAGAAAAATTAACAGTTCTGCAAGGGAAAGCTGTATGCTTGGAGTAGCTGGACCTTTCAGAAAGACGCACAAGAGTCGTGCTTTTGGGATACCCAACTGACTTAACTCTGGTTCTAGAACACAAGCAAATCCTGAATGCGGAACGATGGCACACAAAAGTAGACAAACCCGCGACACGTCAGGTTCTGGTGACCGTCATGGGACATGTGCCAGAAACAGTCAATCTTGGAAAATGGGGAATATAATGACAGAGACCATACGTCCTGGAACATGGTTCCATTATGGCATAATACCAGGGGCATGGTTCCATTATGGCATGATACCAGGGGCATGATTCCATTATGGCATGATACCAGGGGCATGGTTCCATTATGGCATGATACCAGGGGCATGGTTCCATTATGGCATAATACCAGGGGAATGGTTCCATTATGGCATGATACCAGGGGCATGGTTCCATTATGGCATGATACCAGGGGCATGGTTCCATTATGGCATGATACCAGGGGCATGGTTCCATTATGGCAAAATACCTGGGACATGGTTCCATTATGGCATGATACCAGGGGCATGGTTCCATTATGGCATGATACCAGGGGCATGGTTCCATTATGGCATGATGCCAGGGGCATGGTTCCATTATGGCATGATACCAGGGGCATGGTTCCATTATGGCATGATACCAGGGGCATGGTTCCATTATGGCATGATACCTGGGGCATGGTTCCATTATGGCATGATACCAGGGGCATGGTTCCATTATGGCATGATACCTGGGGCATGGTTCCATTATAGCATGATACCAGGGGCATGGTTCCATTATGGCATGATACCAGGGGCATGGTTTCATTATGGCATGATACCTGGGGCATGGTTCCATTATGGCATGATACCTGGGGCATGGTTCCATTATGGCATGTTACCAGGGACATGGTTCCATTATGGCATGTTCCATTATGGCATGTTACCAGGGGCATGGTTCCATTATGGCATAATCGCGATACCAGCGGCATGAACCTGGGGCATGGTTCCATTATGGTATGATACCAGGGGCATTGTTCCATTATGGCATGATACCAGGGGCATGGTTCCATTATGGCATGATACCAGGGGCATGGTTCCATTATGGTATGATACCTGGGGCATGGTTCCATTATGGTATGATACCAGGGGCATGGTTCCATTATGGCATGATACCAGGGGCATGGTTCCATTATGGCATGATACCAGGGGCATGGTTCCATTATGGTATGATACCTGGGGCATGTTACATGGCATGTTACCAGGGGCATGGTTCCATTATGGCATGATACCAGGGGCATGCATGGTTCCATTATGGCATGATACCTGGGGCATGGTTCCATTATGGCATGATACCAGGGGCATGGTTCCATTATGGCATAATGGCGATACCAGCGGCATGAACCTGGGGCATGGTTCCATTATGGTATGATACCAGGGGCATGGTTCCATTATGGCATGATACCAGGGGCATGGTTCCATTATGGTATGATACCTGGGGCATGGTTCCATTATGGCATGATACCAGGGGCATGGTTCCATTATGGTATGATACCTGGGGCATGGTTCCATTATGGTATGATACCAGGGGCATGGTTCCATTATGGCATGATACCAGGGGCATGGTTCCATTATGGCATGATACCAGGGGCATGGTTCCATTATGGTATGATACCTGGGGCATGGTTCCATTATGGTATGATACCAGGGGCATGGTTCCATTATGGCATGATACCTGGGTCATGGTTCCATTATGGCATGATACCAGGGGCATGGTTCCATTATGGCATGATACCAGGGGCATGGTTCCATTATGGCATGATACCAGGGGCATGGTTCCATTATGGTATGATACCTGGGGCATGGTTCCATTATGGCATGATACCTGGGGCATGGTTCCATTATGGTATGATACCTGGGGCATGGTTCCATTATGGTATGATACCTGGGGCATGGTTCCATTATGGTATGATACCAGGGGCATGGTTCCATTATGGCATGATACCTGGGGCATGGTTCCATTATGGTATGATACCAGGGGCATGGTTCCATTATGGCATGATACCTGGGGCATGGTTCCATTATGGTATGATACCAGGGGCATGGTTCCATTATGGCATGATACCTGGGGCATGGTTCCATTATGGCATGATACCTGGGGCATGGTTCCATTATAGCATGATACCAGGGGCATGGTTCCATTATGGCATGATACCAGGGGCATGGTTCCATTATGGCATGATACCTGGGGCATGGTTCCATTATGGCATGATACCAGGGGCATGGTTCCATTATGGCATGATACCAGGGGCATGGTTCCATTATGGCATAATACCAGGGGCATGGTTCCATTATGGCATGATACCAGAGGCATGGTTCCATTATGGCATGTTACCAGGGACATGGTTCCATTATGGCATGTTACCAGGGGCATGGTTCAATTATGGCATGATACCAGGGGCATGCATGGTTCCATTATGGCATGGTACCTTGGGCATGGTTCCATTATGGCATGATACCAGGGGCATTGTTCCATTATGGCATGATACCAGGGGCATGGTTCCATTATGGCATGATACCAGGGGCATGGTTCCATTATGGCATAATACCAGGGGCATGGTTCCATTATGGCATGATACCTGCGGCATGGTTCCATTATGGCATGATACCTGGGGCAAGGTTCCATTATGGCATGATGCCAGGGGCATGGTTCCATTATGGCATGATACCAGGGGCATGGTTCCATTATGGCATGATACCAGGGGCATGGTTCCAATATGGCATGATACCAGGGGCATGGTTCCATTATGGCATTATACCAGGGGCATGGTTCCATTATGGCATGATACCAGGGGCATGGTTCCATTATGGCATGATACCAGGGGCATGGTTCCAATATGGCATGATACCTGGGGCATGGTTCCATTATGGCATGATACCAGGGGTATGGTTCCATTATGGTATGATACCTGGGGCATGGTTCCATTATGGTATGATACCAGGGGCATGGTTCCATTATGGCATGATACCTGGGTCATGGTTCCATTATGGCATGATACCAGGGGCATGGTTCCATTATGGCATGATACCAGGGGCATGGTTCCATTATGGCATGATACCAGGGGCATGGTTCCATTATGGTATGATACCTGGGGCATGGTTCCATTATGGCATGATACCTGGGGCATGGTTCCATTATGGTATGATACCTGGGGCATGGTTCCATTATGGTATGATACCTGGGACATGGTTCCATTATGGTATGATACCAGGGGCATGGTTCCATTATGGCATGATACCTGGGGCATGGTTCCATTATGGTATGATACCAGGGGCATGGTTCCATTATGGCATGATACCTGGGGCATGGTTCCATTATGGTATGATACCAGGGGCATGGTTCCATTATGGCATGATACCTGGGGCATGGTTCCATTATGGCATGATACCTGGGGCATGGTTCCATTATAGCATGATACCAGGGGCATGGTTCCATTATGGCATGATACCAGGGGCATGGTTCCATTATGGCATGATACCTGGGGCATGGTTCCATTATGGCATGATACCAGGGGCATGGTTCCATTATGGCATGATACCAGGGGCATGGTTCCATTATGGCATAATACCAGGGGCATGGTTCCATTATGGCATGATACCAGAGGCATGGTTCCATTATGGCATGTTACCAGGGACATGGTTCCATTATGGCATGTTACCAGTGGCATGGTTCAATTATGGCATGATACCAGGGGCATGCATGGTTCCATTATGGCATGGTACCTGGGGCATGGTTCCATTATGGCATGATACCAGGGGCATTGTTCCATTATGGCATGATACCAGGGGCATGGTTCCATTATGGCATGATACCAGGGGCATGGTTCCATTATGGCATAATACCAGGGGCATGGTTCCATTATGGCATGATACCTGCGGCATGGTTCCATTATGGCATGATACCTGGGGCAAGGTTCCATTATGGCATGATGCCAGGGGCATGGTTCCATTATGGCATGATACCAGGGGCATGGTTCCATTATGGCATGATACCAGGGGCATGGTTCCAATATGGCATGATACCAGGGGCATGGTTCCATTATGGCATGATACCAGGGGCATGGTTCCATTATGGCATGATACCAGGGGCATGGTTCCATTATGGCATGATACCAGGGGCATGGTTCCAATATGGCATGATACCTGGGGCATGGTTCCATTATGGCATGATACCAGGGGCATGGTTCCATTATGGCATACCAGGGGCATGGTTCCATTATGGTATGGTACCAGGGGCATGGTTCCATTATAGCATGATACCAGGGGCATGGTTCCATTATGGCATACCAGGGGCATGGTTCCATTATGGTATGCTACCAGGGGCATGGTTCCATTATGGCATACCAGGGGCATGGTTCCATTATGGTATGATACCAGGGGCATGGTTCCATTATGGCATGATACCTGGGGCATGGTTCCATTATGGTATGATACCAGGGGCATGGTTCCATTATGGCATGATACCAGGGGCATGGTTCCATTATGGTATGATACCTGGGGCATGGTTCCATTATGGCATGATACCAGGGGCATGATTCCATTATGGTATGATACCTGGGACATGGATCCATTATGGTATGATACCAGGGGCATGGTTCCATTATGGCATGATACCAGGGGCATGATTCCATTATGGCATGATACCAGGGGCATGGTTCCTTTATGGTATGATACCTGGGGCATGGTTCCATTATGGTATGATACCAGGGGCATGGTTCCATTATGGCATGATACCTGGGGCATGGTTCCATTATGGCATGATACCAGGGGCATGGTTCCATTATGGCATGATGCCAGGGGCATGGTTCCATTATGGCATGATACCTGGGGCATGGTTCCATTATGGTATGATACCTGGGGCATGGTTCCATTATGACATGATACCTGGGGCATGGTTCCATTATGGCATGATACCTGGGGCATGGTTCCATTATGGTATGATACCTGGGGCATGGTTCCATTATGACATGATACCTGGGGCATGGTTCCATTATGGCATGATACCAGGGGCATGGTTCCATTATGGCATGTTACCAGGGGCATGGTTCCATTATGTCATGATACCAGGGGCATGGTTCCATTATGGCATGATACCGGGGGCATGGTTCCATTATGGTATGATACCTGGGGCATGGTTCCATTATGGTATGATACCAGGGGCATGGTTCCATTATGGCATGATACCTGGGGCATGGTTCCATTATGGTATGATACCTGGGGCATGGTTCCATTATGGCATGATACCTGGGGCATGGTTCCATTATGGTATGATACCTGGGGCATGGTTCCATTATGGCATGATACCTGGGGCATGGTTCCATTATGGCATGATACCAGGGGCATGGTTCCATTATGGTATGATACCTGGGGCATGGTTCCATTATGGTATGATACCTCTGGCATGGTTCCATTATGGCATGATACCTGGGGCATGGTTCCATTATGGCATGATACCTGGGGCATGGTTCCATTATGGTATGATTCCTGGGGCATGGTTCCATTATGGCATGATACCTGGGGCATGGTTCCATTATGGTATGATACCTGGGGCATGGTTCCATTATGGCATGATACCTGGGGGATGGTTCCATTATGGTATGATTCCTGGGGCATGGTTCCATTATGGCATGATACCTGGGGCATGGTTCCATTATGGTATGATACCTGGGGCATGGTTCCAATATGGCATGATACGTGGGTCACGGTTCCATTATTGTATGATACCTGGGGCATGGTTCCAATATGGCATGATACCTGGGGCATGGTTCCATTATGGTATGATACCTGGGGCATGGTTCCATTATGGTATGATACCTGGGGCATGGTTCCATTATGGTATGATACCTGGGGCATGGTTCCAATATGGCATGATACCTGGGGCATGGTTCCATTATGGTATGATACCTGGGGCATGGTTCCATTATGGTATGATACCTGGGGCATGGTTCCATTATGGTATGATACCAGGGGTATGGTTCCATTATGGTATGATACCAGGGGCATGGTTCCATTATGGCATGATACCAGGGGCATGGTTCCATTATGGCATGATACCAGGGGCATGGTTCCATTATGGCATGATACCAGGGTCATGGTTCCATTATGGCATGATACCAGGGGCATGGTTCCATTATGGTATGATACCAGGGGCATGGTTCCATTATGGTATGATACCAGGGGCATGGTTCCATTATGGCATGATACCAGGGGCATGGTTCCATTATGGCATTGATACCAGGGGCATTGTTCCATTATGGCATGATACCAGGGGCATGGTTCCATTATGGTATGATACCAGGGGCATGGTTCCATTATGGCATGATACCAGGGGCATGGTTCCATTATGGCATGATACCAGTGGTTATGGTTCCATTATGGCGTGATACCAGGGGCATGGTTCCATTATGGCATGATACCAGGGACATGGTTCCATTATGGCGTGATACCAGGGGCATGGTTCCATTATGGCATGATACCAGGAGCATGGTTCCAATATGGCATGATACCAGGGGCATGGTTCCATTATGGCATGATACCAGCGGCATGGTTCCATTATGGCATGATACCAGGGCATGGTTCCATTATGGCATGATACCTGGGGCATGGTTCCATTATGGCATGATACCTGGGGCATGGTTCCATTATGGCATGATACCAGGGGCATGGTTCCATTATGGCATACCAGGGGCATGGTTCCATTATGGTATGATACCAGGGACATGGTTCCATTATGGCATGATACCAGGGGCATGGTTCCATTATGGCATACCAGGGGCATGGTTCCATTATGGTATGATAACAGGGGCATGGTTCCATTATGGCATACCAGGGGCATGGTTCCATTATGGTATGATACCAGGGACATGGTTCCATTATGGCATGATACCTGGGGCATGGTTCCATTATGGTATGATACCAGGGGCATGGTTCTATTATGGCATGATACCAGGGGCATGGTTCCATTATGGTATGATACCTGGGGCATGGTTCCATTATGGCCTGATACCAGGGGCATGGTTCCATTATGGTATGATACCTGGGGCATGGTTCCATTATGGTATACCAGGGGCATGGTTCCATTATGGCATGATACCTGGGGCATGGTTACATTATGGTATGATACCAGGGGCATGGTTCCATTATGGCATGATACCTGGGGCATGGTTCCATTATGGCATGATACCAGGGGCATGGTTCCATTATGGCATGATACCTGGGGCATGGTTCCATTATGGCATGATACCTGGGGCATTATTCCATTATAGCATGATACCAGGGGCATGGTTCCATTATGGCATGATACCAGGGGCATGGTTTCATTATGGTATGATACCTGGGGCATGGTTCCATTATGGCATGATACCAGGGGCATGGTTCCATTATGGCATGATACCAGGGGCATGGTTCCATTATGGCATGATACCAGGGGCATGGTTCCATTATGGCATGATACCTGGGGCGTGGTTCCATTATGGCATGATACCTGGGGCATGGTTCCATTATGGCATGATACCAGGGGCATGGTTCCATTATGGCATGATACCAGCGGCATGGTTCCATTATGGCATGATACCAGGGGCATGGTTCCATTATGGCATGATACCAGGGGCATGGTTCCATTATGGCATGTTACCAGGGGTGGTATGGTTCCATTATGGCATGATACCAGGGGCATGGTTCCATTATGGCATGATACCAGGGGCATGGTTCCATTATGGCATGATACCAGGGGCATGGTTCCATTATGGCATGATACCAGGGGCATGGTTCCATTATGGCATGATACCAGCGGCATGGTTCCATTATGGCATGATACCAGGGGCATGGTTCCATTATGGCATGATACCTGGGGCAAGGTTCCATTATGGTATGATACCAGGGTCATGGTTCCATTATGGCATGATACCAGGGGCATGGTTCCATTATGGCATGATGCCAGGGGCATGGTTCCAATATGGCATGATACCAGGGGCATGGTTCCATTATGGCATGATACCAGCGGCATGGTTCCATTATGGCATGATACCAGGGGCATGGTTCCATTATGGCATGATACCTGGGGCATGGTTCCATTATGGCATGATACCTGGGGCATGGTTCCATTATGGCATGATACCAGGGGCATGGTTCCATTATGGCATACCAGGGGCATGGTTCCATTATGGCATGATACCTGGGGCATGGTTCCATTATGGCATGATACCTGGGGCAAGGTTCCATTATGGCATGATACCAGGGGCATGGTTCCATTATGGCATGATACCAGGGGCATGGTTCCATTATGGCATGATACCAGGGGCATGGTTCCAATATGGCATGATACCAGGGGCATGGTTCCATTATGGCACGATACCAGCAGCATGGTTCCATTATGGCATGATACCAGGGGCATAGTTCCATTATGGCATGATACCTGGGGCATGGTTCCATTATGGCATGATACCTGGGGCATGGTTCCATTATGGCATGATACCTGGGGCATGGTTCCATTATGGCATGATACCAGGGGCATGGTTCCATTATGGCATACCAGGGGCTTGGTTCCATTATGGTATGATACCAGGGGCATGGTTCCATTATGGTATGATACCAGGGGCATGGTTCCATTATGGCATGATACCAGGGGCATGGTTCCATTATGGCATGATACCAGGGGCATGGTTCCATTATGGTATGATACCAGGGGCATTGTTCCATTATGGCATGATACCAGGGGCATGGTTCCATTATGGCATGATACCAAGGGCATGGTTCCATTATGGCATGATACCAGGGGCATGGTTCCATTATGGCATGATACCTGGGGCATGGTTCCATTATGGTGTGATACCTGGGGCATGGTTCCATTATGGCATGATACCTGGGGCATGGTTCCATTATGGCATGATACCAGCGGCATGGTTCCATTATGGCATGATACCAGGGGCATGGTTCCATTATGGCATGATACCAGGGGCATGGTTCCATTATGGCATGATACCAGGGGCATGGTTCCATTATGGTATGATACCTGGGGCATGGTTCCATTATGGTATGATACCAGGGGCATGGTTCCATTATGGCATGATACCTGGGGCATGGTTCCATTATGGTATGATACCTGGGGCATGGTTCCACTATGGCATGATACCTGGGGCATGGTTCCATTATAGCATGATACCAGGGGCATGGTTCCATTATGGCATGATACCAGGGGCATGGTTCCATTATGGCATGATACCTGGGGCATGGTTCCATTATGGCATGATACCAGGGGCAAGGTTCCATTATGGCATGATACCAGGGGCATGGTTCCATTATGGCATGATACCAGGGGCATGGTTCCATTATGGCATAATACCAGGGGCATGGTTCCATTATGGCATGATACCAGAGGCATGGTTCCATTATGGCATGTTACCAGGGACATGGTTCCATTATGGCATGTTACCAGGGGCATGGTTCCATTATGGCATGATACCAGGGGCATGCATGGTTCCATTATGGCATGATACCTGGGGCATGGTTCCATTATGGCATGATACCAGGGGCATGGTTCCATTATGGCGTGATACCAGGGGCATGGTTCCAATATGGCATGATACCAGGGGCATGGTTCCATTATGGCATGATACCAGGGGCATGGTTCCATTATGGCATGATACCAGGGGCATGGTTCCATTATGGCATGATACCAGGGGCATGGTTCCAATATGGCATGATACCTGGGGCATGGTTCCATTATGGCATGATACCAGGGGCATGGTTCCATTATGGCATACCAGGGGCATGGTTCCATTATGGTATGGTACCAGGGGCATGGTTCCATTATAGCATGATACCAGGGGCATGGTTCCATTATGGCATACCAGGGGCATGGTTTTATTATGGTATGCTACCAGGGGCATGGTTCCATTATGGCATACTAGGGGCATGGTTCCATTATGGTATGATACCAGGGGCATGGTTCCATTATGGCATGATACCTGGGGCATGGTTCCATTATTGTATGTGTTACGGCCCTCTCGGGACGCAACGGGGTTCTTGCTCTGATGTTGTTAGAGGAAGATATATGTATCCGTTCCCAAGCCAGTAGTGGCTATCAAGGGATGAGATCCGTGACGCAAGTAACTTAAAAGGGAGTAGGGAAAGAAAGTTAAGAACTTAATATTATAATGTTCACCATCACCATTTAAATATATAAAATTAAAACGTACACAAGGGGGAGGGGTATTAACACTTTACAAAGGGGATCAACACTGTAGTCTTCTGCTGGAGACTATGGATCCTCGAAGCTAGGTGCTGAGTCCGCGGTGCTTTCTTCGTGGCCTCAAGACGTGTCCTCTGAGAACGCCGAGCCTACCCTGGCCACAGGTCAGCCACAACACAGGTCCACTGGGGGCACCGTCGTGGAGGCCGTCAACCACACGTCCAGCAGGTCTGCTGGCAGGTACTGAGCCACCAAGGCTGGTACGGCCACTCCACGAACGATAAAAAGGGTACGCCCTAGACAGGAGTCTCGTGTGATATCACCAATCACCCTCCTGTCCTCAATACCCCAGTGGATTATCGTCTCCAACCGTCGGTCCCGGGTAAATCCTTCCACTGCCACTCCACTGGCAGGCTTAACACACCACAGTGTTCTTCCGGGGGAACGACGTCACAACAGCTGCAGCAAACTTCACAGTATGGAGACTGGCTGCCTCGGGTAGACTGACTCCACCTTCAACACAGTGGTCCCAGGTCGGCTCTGTAAGCAGACACGTCATCAATAACTGGGACACTAATACACCACACTCACAGGCTCAGATACTAACACCTGACGCATCCAGTCCATAGATGGCGCTGTCGTCGGAGCACCACCTCACCAGAGGTCAGGGGCGGCGGTGTTGAGCGCTGAACCAGACTGGAAACTGGTCCTCGAGGCCAGTACACGCTGTCCTCACTAGGTGTCGTCGTTCGTTTGGCGGGGGTTTCGGGAGCTGACCCACAGATGGCGTGCTTGTCACTGCTCCAGGCTCGGACGCTGGATCCGGGTTCGTAACAGTATGATACCAGGGGCATGGTTCCATTATGGCATGATACCAGGGGCTTGGTTCCATTATGGTATGATACCTGGGGCATGGTTCCATTATGGCATGATACCAGGGGCATGGTTCCATTATGGTATGATACCTGGGGCATGGTTCCATTATGGTATGATACCAGGGGCATGGTTCCATTATGGCATGATACCAGGGGCATGATTCCATTATGGCATGATACCAGGGGCATGGTTCCTTTATGGTATGATACCTGGGGCATGGTTCCATTATGGTATGATACCAGGGGCATGGTTCCATTATGGCATGATACCTGGGGCATGGTTCCATTATGGCATGATACCAGGGGCATGGTTCCATTATGGCATGATACCAGGGGCATGGTTCCATTATGCCATGATACCTGGGGCATGGTTCCATTATGGTATGATACCTGGGGCATGGTTCCATTATGACATGATACCTGGGGCATGGTTCCATTATGGCATGATACCTGGGGCATTGTTCCATTATGGTATGATACCTGGGGCATGGTTCCATTATGACATGATACCTGGGGCATGGTTCCATTATGGCATGATACCAGGGGCATGGTTCCATTATGGCATGTTACCAGGGGCATGGTTCCATTATGGCATGATACCAGGGGCATGGTTCCATTATGGCATGATACCGGGGGCATGGTTCCATTATGGTATGATACCTGGGGCATGGTTCCAATATGGTATGATACCAGGGGCATGGTTCCATTATGGCATGATACCTGGGGCATGGTTCCATTATGGTATGATACCTGGGGCATGGTTCCATTATGGCATGATACCTGGGGCATGGTTCCATTATGGTATGATACCTGGGGCATGGTTCCATTATGGCATGATACCTGGGGCATGGTTCCATTATGGCATGATACCAGGGGAATGGTTCCATTATGGTATGATACCTGGGGCATGGTTCCATTATGGTATGATACCTGGGGCATGGTTCCATTATGGCATGATACCTGGGGCATGGTTCCATTATGGCATGATACCAGGGGCATGGTTCCATTATGGCATGATACCAGCGGAATGGTTCCATTATGGCATGATACCAGGGGCATGGTTCCATTATGGCATAATACCAGGGGCATGGTTCCATTATGGCATGTTACCAGGGGCAAGGTTCCATTATGGCATGATACCAGGGGCATGGTTCCATTATGGCATGATACCAGGGGCATGGTTCCATTATGGCATGATACCAGGGGCATGGTTCCATTATGGCATGATACCAGGGGCATGGTTCCATTATGGCATGATACCAGCGGCATGGTTCCATTATGGCATGATACCAGGGGCATGGTTCCATTATGGCATGATACCTGGGGCATGGTTCCATTATGGCATGATACCTGGGGCAAGGTTCCATTATGGCATGATACCAGGGGCATGGTTCCATTATGGCATGATACCAGGGGCATGGTTCCATTGTGGCATGATACCAGGGGCATGGTTCCAATATGGCATGATACCAGGGGCATGGTTCCATTATGGCACGATACCAGCAGCATGGTTCCATTATGGCATGATACCAGGGGCATAGTTCCATTATGGCATGATACCTGGGGCATGGTTCCATTATGGCATGATACCTGGGGCATGGTTCCATTATGGCATGATACCTGGGGCATGGTTCCATTATGGCATGATACCAGGGGCATGGTTCCATTATGGCATACCAGGGGCTTGGTTCCATTATGGTATGATACCAGGGGCATGGTTCCATTATGGTATGATACCAGGGGCATGGTTCCATTATGGCATGATACCAGGGGCATGGTTCCATTATGGCATGATACCAGGGGCATGGTTCCATTATGGTATGATACCAGGGGCATTGTTCCATTATGGCATACCAGGGGCATGGTTCCATTATGGTATGATAACAGGGGCATGGTTCCATTATGGCATGATACCTGGGGCATGGTTCCATTATGGTATGATACCAGGGGCATGGTTCCATTATGGAATGATACCAGGGGCATTATTCCATTATGGTATGATTCCTGGGGCATGGTTCCATTATGGCATGATACCAGGGGCATGGTTCCATTATGGTATGATACCTGGGGCATGGTTCCATTATGGTATGATACCAGGGGCATGGTTCCATTATGGCATGATACCAGGGGCATGGTTCCATTATGGCATAATACCAGGGGCATGGTTCCATTATGGTATGATACCTGGGGCATGGTTCCATTATGGTATGATACCACGGGCATGGTTCCATTATGGCATGATACCTGGGGCATGGTTCCATTATGGCATGATACCAGGGGCATGGTTCCATTATGACATGATACCACGGGCATGGTTCCATTATGGCATGATACCAGGGGCATGGTTCCATTATGGCATGATACCTGGGGCATGGTTCCATTATGGTGTGATACCTGGGGCATGGTTCCATTATTGCATGATACCTGGGGCATGGTTCCATTATGGCATGATACCAGCGGCATGGTTCCATTATGGCATGATACCAGGGGCATGGTTCCATTATGGCATGATACCAGGGGCATGGTTCCATTATGGCATGATACCAGGGGCATGGTTCCATTATGGTATGATACCTGGGGCATGGTTCCATTATGGTATGATACCAGGGGCATGGTTCCATTATGGCATGATACCTGGGGCATGGTTCCATTATGGTATGATACCTGGGGCATGGTTCCATTATGGCATGATACCTGGGGCATGGTTCCATTATTGCATGATACCAGGGGCATTGGTTCCATTATGGCATGATACCAGGGGCATGGTTCCATTATGGCATGATACCAGGGGCA
The DNA here is from genome assembly GCF_040958095.1 of Procambarus clarkii. NCBI lineage: Eukaryota > Metazoa > Arthropoda > Malacostraca > Decapoda > Cambaridae > Procambarus > Procambarus clarkii. Next base: position 227,615 of record NW_027189157.1, on the reverse strand, counting down.
TGGTTCCATTATGGCATAATACCATGGGCATGGTTCCATTATGGCATGATACCAGAGGCATGGTTCCATTATGACATGTTACCAGGGACATGGTTCCATTATGGCATGTTACCAGGGGCATGGTTCCATTATGGCATGATACCAGGGGCATGCATGGTTCCATTATGGCATGTTACCAGGGGCATGGTTCCATTATAGCATGATACCAGGGGCATGCATGGTTCCATTATGGCATGATACCTGGGGCATGGTTCCATTATGGCATGATACCAGGGGCATGGTTCCATTATGGCATGATACCAGGGGCATGGTTCCAATATGGCATGATACCAGGGGCATGGTTCCATTATGGCATGATACCAGGGGCATGGTTCCATTATGGCATTATACCAGGGGCATGGTTCCATTATGGCATGATACCAGGGGCATGGTTCCAATATGGCATGATACCTGGGGCATGGTTCCATTATGGCATGATACCAGGGGCATTGTTCCATTATGGTATGGTACCAGGGGCATGGTTCCATTATAGCATGATACCAGGGGCACGGTTCCATTATGGCATACCAGGGGCATGGTTCCATTATGGTATGATACCAGGGGCATGGTTCCATTATGGCATACCAGGGGCATGGTTCCATTATGGTATGATACCAGGGGCATGGTTCCATTATGGCATGATACCTGGGGCATGGTTCCATTATGGTATGATACCAGGGGCATTGTTCCATTATGGCATGATACCAGGGCATGGTTCCATTATGGTATGATACCTGGGGCATGGTTCCATTATGGCATGATACCAGGGGCATGGTTCCATTATGGTATGATACCTGGGGCATGGTTCCATTATGGTATGATACCAGGGGCATGGTTCCATTATGGCATGATACCAGGGGCATGATTCCATTATGGCATGATACCAGGGGCATGGTTCCTGTATGGTATGATACCTGGGGCATGGTTCCATTATGGTATGATACCAGGGGCATGGTTCCATTATGGCATGATACCTGGGGCATGGTTCCATTATGGCATGATACCAGGGGCATGGTTCCATTATGGCATGATACCAGGGGCATGGTTCCATTATTACATGATACCTGAGGCATGGTTCCATTATGGTATGATACCTGGGGCATGGTTCCATTATGACATGATACCTGGGGCATGGTTCCATTATGGCATGATACCAGGGGCATGGTTCCATTATGACATGATACCTGGGGCATGGTTCCATTATGGCATGATACCAGCGGCATGGTTCCATTATGGCATGATACCAGGGGCATGGTTCCATCATGGCATGATACCAGGGGCATGGTTCCATTATGGTATGATACCTGGGGCATGGTTCCATTATGGTATGATACCAGGGGCATGGTTCCATTATGGCATGATACCTGGGGCATGGTTCCATTATGGTATGATACCTGGGGCATGGTTCCATTATGGTATGATACCAGGGGCATGGTTCCATTATGGCATGATACCTGGGGCATGGTTCCATTATGGTATGATACCTGGGGCATGGTTCCATTATGGCATGATACCTGGGGCATGGTTCCATTATGGTATGATACCTGGGGCATGGTTCCATTATGGCATGATACCAGGGTCATGGTTCCATTATGGCATGATACCAGGGGCATGGTTCCATTATGGTATGATACCAGGGGCATGGTTCCATTATGGTATGATACCAGGGGCATGGTTCCATTATGGCATGATACCAGGGGCATGGTTCCATTATGGCATTGATACCAGGGGCATTGTTCCATTATGGCATGATACCAGGGGCATGGTTCCATTATGGTATGATACCAGGGGCATGGTTCCATATGGCATGATACCAGGGGCATGGTTCCATTATGGCATGATACCAGGGGCATGGTTCCATTATGGTATGATACCAGGGGCATGGTTCCATTATGGCATGATACCAGGGGCATGGTTCCATTATGGCGTGATACCAGGGGCATGGTTCCATTAAGGCATGATACCAGGGGCATGGTTCCATTATGGCGTGATACCAGGGGCATGGTTCCATTATGGCATGATACCAGGAGCATGGTTCCAATATGGCATGATACCAGGGGCATGGTTCCATTATGGCATGATACCAGCGGCATGGTTCCATTATGGCATGATACCAGGGGCATGGTTCCATTATGGCATGATACCTGGGGCATGGTTCCATTATGGCATGATACCTGGGGCATGGTTCCATTATGGCATGATACCAGGGGCATGGTTCCATTATGGCATACCAGGGGCATGGTTCCATTATGGTATGATACCAGGGACATGGTTCCATTATGGCATGATACCAGGGGCATGGTTCCATTATGGCATACCAGGGGCATGGTTCCATTATGGTATGATAACAGGGGCATGGTTCCATTATGGCATACCAGGGGCATGGTTCCATTATGGTATGATACCAGGGACATGGTTCCATTATGGCATGATACCTGGGGCATGGTTCCATTATGGTATGATACCAGGGGCATGGTTCTATTATGGCATGATACCAGGGGCATGGTTCCATTATGGTATGATACCTGAGGCATGGTTCCATTATGGCCTGATACCAGGGGCATGGTTCCATTATGGTATGATACCTGGGGCATGGTTCCATTATGGTATACCAGGGGCATGGTTCCATTATGGCATGATACCTGGGGCATGGTTCCATTATGGTATGATACCAGGGGCATGGTTCCATTATGGCATGATACCTGGGGCATGGTTCCATTATGGCATGATACCAGGGGCATGGTTCCATTATGGCATGATACCTGGGGCATGGTTCCATTATGGCATGATACCTGGGGCATGGTTCCATTATAGCATGATACCAGGGGCATGGTTCCATTATGGCATGATACCAGGGGCATGGTTTCATTATAGCATGATACCTGGGGCATGGTTCCATTATGGCATGATACCAGGGGCATGGTTCCATTATGGCATGATACCAGGGGCATGGTTCCATTATGGCATGATACCAGGGGCATGGTTCCATTATGGCATGATACCTGGGGCATGGTTCCATTATGGCATGATACCTGGGGCATGGTTCCATTATGGCATGATACCAGGGGCATGGTTCCATTATGGCATGATACCAGCGGCATGGTTCCATTATGGCATGATACCAGGGGCATGGTTCCATTATGGCATGATACCAGGGGCATGGTTCCATTATGGCATGTTACCAGGGGCATGGTTCCATTATGGCATGATACCAGGGGCATGGTTCCATTATGGCATGATACCAGGGGCATGGTTCCATTATGGTATGATACCAGGGGCATAGTTCCATTATGGTATGATACCAGGGGCATGGTTCCATTATGGCATGATACCAGGGGCATGGTTCCATTATGGCATACCAGGGGCATGGTTCCATTATGGTATGATACCAGGGGCATTGTTCCATTATGGCATACCAGGGGCATGGTTCCATTATGGTATGATACCAGGGGCATGGTTCCATTATGGCATGATACCTGGGGCATGGTTCCATTATGGTATGATACCAGGGGCATGGTTCCATTATGGAATGATACCAGGGGCATTATTCCATTATGGTATGATACCTGGGGCATGGTTCCATTATGGCATGATACCAGGGGCATGGTTCCATTATGGTATGATACCTGGGGCATGGTTCCATTATGGTATGATACCAGGGGCATGGTTCCATTATGGCATGATACCAGGGGCATGGTTCCATTATGGCATAATACCAGGGGCATGGTTCCATTATGGTATGATACCTGGGGCATGGTTCCATTATGGTATGATACCACGGGCATGGTTCCATTATGGCATGATACCTGGGGCATGTTTCCATTATGGCATGATACCAGGGGCATGGTTCCATTATGGCATGATACCAGGGGCATGGTTCCATTATGGCATGATACCAGGGGCATGGTTCCATTATGGCATGATACCTGGGGCATGGTTCCATTATGGTGTGATACCTGGGGCATGGTTCCATTATGGCATGATACCTGGGGCATGGTTCCATTATGGCATGATACCAGCGGCATGGTTCCATTATGGCATGATACCAGGGGCATGGTTCCATTATGGCATGATACCAGGGGCATGGTTCCATTATGGCATGACACCAGGGGCATGATTCCATTATGGTATGATACCTGGGGCATGGTTCCATTATGGTATGATTCCAGGGGCATGGTTCCATTATGGCATGATACCTGGGGCATGGTTCCATTATGGTATGATACCTGGGGCATGGTTCCACTATGGCATGATACCTGGGGCATGGTTCCATTATAGCATGATACCAGGGGCATGGTTCCATTATGGCATGATACCAGGGGCATGGTTCCATTATGGCATGATACCTGGGGCATGGTTCCATTATGGCATGATACCAGGGGCAAGGTTCCATTATGGCATGATACCAGGGGCATGGTTCCATTATGGCATAATACCAGGGGCATGGTTCCATTATGGCATGATACCAGAGGCATGGTTCCATTATGGCATGTTACCAGGGACATGGTTCCATTATGGCATGTTACCAGGGGCATGGTTCCATTATGGCATGATACCAGGGGCATGCATGGTTCCATTATGGCATGATACCTGGGGCATGGTTCCATTATGGCATGATACCAGGGGCATGGTTCCATTATGGCATGATACCAGGGGCATGGTTCCAATATGGCATGATACCAGGGGCAAGGTTCCATTATGGCATGATACCAGGGGCATGGTTCCATTATGGCATGATACCAGGGGCATGGTTCCATTATGGCATGATACCAGGGGCATGGTTCCAATATGGCATGATACCTGGGGCATGGTTCCATTATGGCATGATACCAGGGGCATGGTTCCATTATGGCATACCAGGGGCATGGTTCCATTATGGTATGGTACCAGGGGCATGGTTCCATTATAGCATGATACCAGGGGCATGGTTCCATTATGGCATACCAGGGGCATGGTTTTATTATGGTATGCTACCAGGGGCATGGTTCCATTATGGCATACCAGGGGCATGGTTCCATTATGGTATGATACCAGGGGCATGGTTCCATTATGGCATGATACCTGGGGCATGGTTCCATTATTGAATGATACCAGGGGCATGGTTCCATTATGGCATGATACCAGGGGCATGGTTCCATTATGGTATGATACCTGGGGCATGGTTCCATTATGGCATGATACCAGGGGCATGGTTCCATTATGGTATGATACCTGGGGCATGGTTTCATTATGGTATGATACCAGGGGCATGGTTCCATTATGGCATGATACCAGGGGCATGGTTCCATTATGGCATAATACCAGGGGCATGGTTCCATTATGGTATGATACCTGGGGCATGGTTCCATTATGGTATGATACCACGGGCATGGTTCCATTATGGCATGATACCTGGGGCATGTTTCCATTATGGCATGATACCAGGGGCATGGTTCCATTATGGCATGATACCAGGGGCATGGTTCCATTATGGCATGATACCAGGGGCATGGTTCCATTATGGCATGATACCTGGGGCATGGTTCCATTATGGTGTGATACCTGGGGCATGGTTCCATTATGGCATGATACCTGGGGCATGGTTCCATTATGGCATGATACCAGCGGCATGGTTCCATTATGGCATGATACCAGGGGCATGGTTCCATTATGGCATGATACCAGGGGCATGGTTCCATTATGGCATGATACCAGGGGCATGATTCCATTATGGTATGATACCTGGGGCATGGTTCCATTATGGTATGATTCCAGGGGCATGGTTCCATTATGGCATGATACCTGGGGCATGGTTCCATTATGGTATGATACCTGGGGCATGGTTCCACTATGGCATGATACCTGGGGCATGGTTCCATTATAGCATGATACCAGGGGCATGGTTCCATTATGGCATGATACCAGGGGCATGGTTCCATTATGGCATGATACCTGGGGCATGGTTCCATTATGGCATGATACCAGGGGCAAGGTTCCATTATGGCATGATACCAGGGCATGGTTCCATTATGGCATAATACCAGGGGCATGGTTCCATTATGGCATGATACCAGAGGCATGGTTCCATTATGGCATGTTACCAGGGACATGGTTCCATTATGGCATGTTACCAGGGGCATGGTTCCATTATGGCATGATACCAGGGGCATGCATGGTTCCATTATGGCATGATACCTGGGGCATGGTTCCATTATGGCATGATACCAGGGGCATGGTTCCATTATGGCATGATACCAGGGGCATGGTTCCAATATGGCATGATACCAGGGGCATGGTTCCATTATGGCATGATACCAGGGGCATGGTTCCATTATGGCATGATACCAGGGGCATGGTTCCATTATGGCATGATACCAGGGGCATGGTTCCAATATGGCATGATACCTGGGGCATGGTTCCATTATGGCATGATACCAGGGGCATGGTTCCATTATGGCATACCAGGGGCATGGTTCCATTATGGTATGGTACCAGGGGCATGGTTCCATTATAGCATGATACCAGGGGCATGGTTCCATTATGGCATACCAGGGGCATGGTTTTATTATGGTATGCTACCAGGGGCATGGTTCCATTATGGCATACCAGGGGCATGGTTCCATTATGGTATGATACCAGGGGCATGGTTCCATTATGGCATGATACCTGGGGCATGGTTCCATTATTGTATGATACCAGGGGCATGGTTCCATTATGGCATGATACCAGGGGCATGGTTCCATTATGGTATGATACCTGGGGCATGGTTCCATTATGGCATGATACCAGGGGCATGGTTCCATTATGGTATGATACCTGGGGCATGGTTCCATTATGGTATGATACCAGGGGCATGGTTCCATTATGGCATGATACCAGGGGCATGATTCCATTATGGCATGATACCAGGGGCATGGTTCCTTTATGGTATGATACCTGGGGCATGGTTCCATTATGGTATGATACCAGGGGCATGGTTCCATTATGGCATGATACCTGGGGCATGGTTCCATTATGGCATGATACCAGGGGCATGGTTCCATTATGGCATGATACCAGGGGCATGGTTCCATTATGGCATGATACCTGGGGCATGGTTCCATTATGGTATGATACCTGGGGCATGGTTCCATTATGACATGATACCTGGGGCATGGTTCCATTATGGCATGATACCTGGGGCATTGTTCCATTATGGTATGATACCTGGGGCATGGTTCCATTATGACATGATACCTGGGGCATGGTTCCATTATGGCATGATACCAGGGGCATGGTTCCATTATGGCATGTTACCAGGGGCATGGTTCCATTATGGCATGATACCAGGGGCATGGTTCCATTATGGCATGATACCGGGGGCATGGTTCCATTATGGTATGATACCTGGGGCATGGTTCCAATATGGTATGATACCAGGGGCATGGTTCCATTATGGCATGATACCTGGGGCATGGTTCCATTATGGTATGATACCTGGGGCATGGTTCCATTATGGCATGATACCTGGGGCATGGTTCCATTATGGTATGATACCTGGGGCATGGTTCCATTATGGCATGATACCTGGGGCATGGTTCCATTATGGCATGATACCAGGGGAATGGTTCCATTATGGTATGATACCTGGGGCATGGTTCCATTATGGTATGATACCTGGGGCATGGTTCCATTATGGCATGATACCTGGGGCATGGTTCCATTATGGCATGATACCAGGGGCATGGTTCCATTATGGCATGATACCAGCGGAATGGTTCCATTATGGCATGATACCAGGGGCATGGTTCCATTATGGCATAATACCAGGGGCATGGTTCCATTATGGCATGTTACCAGGGGCAAGGTTCCATTATGGCATGATACCAGGGGCATGGTTCCATTATGGCATGATACCAGGGGCATGGTTCCATTATGGCATGATACCAGGGGCATGGTTCCATTATGGCATGATACCAGGGGCATGGTTCCATTATGGCATGATACCAGCGGCATGGTTCCATTATGGCATGATACCAGGGGCATGGTTCCATTATGGCATGATACCTGGGGCATGGTTCCATTATGGCATGATAACTGGGGCAAGGTTCCATTATGGCATGATACCAGGGGCATGGTTCCATTATGGCATGATACCAGGGGCATGGTTCCATTATGGCATGATACCAGGGGCATGGTTCCAATATGGCATGATACCAGGGGCATGGTTCCATTATGGCATGATACCAGCGGCATGGTTCCATTATGGCATGATACCAGGGGCATGGTTCCATTATGGCATGATACCTGGGGCATGGTTCCATTATGGCATGGTTCCATTATGGCATGATACCTGGGGCATGGTTCCATTATGGCATGATACCAGGGGCATGGTTCCATTATGGCATACCAGGGGCTTGGTTCCATTATGGTATGATACCAGGGGCATGGTTCCATTATGGTATGATACCAGGGGCATGGTTCCATTATGGCATGATACCTGGGGCATGGTTCCATTATGGTATGATACCTGGGGCATGGTTCCATTATGGCATGATACCAGGGGCATGGTTCCATTATGGCATGATACCTGGGGCATGGTTCCATTATGGTATGATACCTGGGGCATGGTTCCATTATGGCATGATACCTGGGGCATGGTTCCATTATGGCATGATACCTGGGGCATGGTTCCATTATGGCATGATACCTGGGGCATGGTTCCATTATGGCATGATACCAGGGGCATGGTTCCATTATGGTATGATACCTGGGGCATGGTTCCATTATGGTATGATACCTGGGGCATGGTTCCATTATGGCATGATACCTGGGGCATGGTTCCATTATGGCATGATACCTGGGGCATGGTTCCATTATGGCATGATACCTGGGGCATGGTTCCATTATGGCATGATACCTGGGGCATGGTTCCATTATGGTATGATTCCTGGGGCATGGTTCCATTATGGCATGATACCTGGGGCATGGTTCCATTATGGTATGATACCTGGGGCATGGTTCCAATATGGCATGATACCTGGGGCATGGTTCCATTATTGTATGATACCTGGGGCATGGTTCCAATATGGCATGTGTTACGGCCCTCTCGGGACGCAACGGGGTTCTTGCTCTGATGTTGTTAGAGGAAGATATATGTATCCGCTCCCAAGCCAGTAGTGGCTATCAAGGGATGAGATCCGTGACGCAAGTAACTTAAAGGGAGTAGGGAAAGAAAGTTAAGAACTTAATATAATATAATGTTCACCATCACCGTTTAAATATATAGAATAAAAGAGTACACAAAGGGGAGGGGTATTAACACTTTGCAAGGGGATCGTGCACAATCTAGTCTTCTGCTGAAGACTCTTGATCAAGAAGCTAGGTGCCGAGTCCGCGGTGCTTTCTTCGTGGCCTCAAGACGTGTCCTCTGAGAACGCCGAGCCTACCCTGGCCACAGGTCAGCCACAACACAGGTCCACTGGGGGCACCGTCGTGGAGGCCGTCAACCACACGTCCAGAAGGTCTGCTGGCAGGTACTGAGCCACCAAGGCTGGTACGGCCACTCCACGAACGATAAAAGGGGTATGCCCTAGACAGGAGTCTCGTGTGATATCACAAATCACCCTCCTGTCCTCAATACCCCAGTGGATGATCGTCTCCAACAGTCGGTCCCGGGTAAATCCTTTCACTGCCACTCCAATGGCAGGCTAACACACCACAGTGTTCTTCCGGGGGGACGACGTCACAACAGCTGCAGCAAACTTCACAGTATGGAGACTGGCTGCCTCGGGTAGACAGACTCCACCTTCAACACAGTGGTCCCAGGTCGGCTCTGTAAGCAGACACGTCATCAATAACTGGGACACTAATACACCACACTCACAGGCTAGGGCACAAACACCTGACGTATCCAGTCCATAGATGGCGCTGTCGTCGGAGCACCACCTCACCAGGGGTCAGGAGCGGCGGTGTTGAGCGCTGAACCAGACTGGAAACTGGTCCTCGAGGCCAGTACACGCTGTCCTCACCAGGTGTCGTCGTCCGTTTGGCGGGGGTTTCGGGAGCTGACCCACAGATGGCGTGGTTGTCACTGCTCCCGGCTCGGACGCTGGATCCGGGTTCGTAACACCTCCCCACCAAAAAGAATTTGGTTTGGGGTTAAAAACAACCAAATAAAAAACACAAACCAAATTAGCAGGGCGACACAACTCCAAATGGACTTACTTATACTATGAACTGGAGAGATGAGGCTGTCTTGTCCACAGAACTTTTCTACTGAGAAACCCTGGCACAAAGGGAGCTTGAACATGGCAGACGATGACCTGCCTGACGTAATCTTCCACGTCTCCACTGCGATGTCAAGCAGGGGCGTCATCTCACATCTCTCGAGTACGGATTGGTTTCGACACGATCTGGGGTGACTCGACACTTTCCTATGTCGTGGCACCGATGATGGCTGACCACAGACGGCATTTCTGGTGCCAGTCCAATGGTCCTTCAGGGAGACAGGAACCTGGAATACAGGGGTCTGATAATTCAGAGTGATAGCGACAATGGGCAAGTCAGTACTTACTATACACTCTTCTACTAGGCCCCACACCTAGTTCCAACAGGGCTGCTTGCTCACCGAAGATGGCATTCGCTCTGCCCCCGTCAGGTCGACCAACGTTCCGTATAACGCTGTATTGAGGCTCAGCAATCACGCGGGGGGTGTCAACCTGTCGGAAACAGTCACTCATATTATCATCTGTCGTACCTCCTGTATCAACCATCACCTTCCAGGTCCCTTCTTCAACTGCAACACCTGCAGTACAAATCGCCAATCCCTGGGACCTCTTCACGATGTTCACGGGAGCCACCATCCTTCGGGTCGTACACTGATCCTTACTGAGAACACAGAGAGCGCATAGGAGAACAAAACAAAATACTGCTAAGAAACATGAGGCCAATTGAGGGATAAGCTTCCCGAGCCAGTCATGTCCATAGCCGGCAACATCCACACGCCTGGCTTGGACCGAAGAGGGCACTAGACCTTTTGAACACACCGCACCTACCTCTGACGTCTGGGGAATCTCTGGCTGGTTCACTACACGCTGTAACTTGCCATACCGCAAGCACATGTCCGCCTTCGCTCCAGACTCGTTGGTATCCGTGGGTGCCCGCACACAAGGCCTCTCTTCTTGCTCAGGTACCTCTGCCTTCTTAACTTCATGTTCCTCGTCGAGAGAATCAGGAGACACTGCTAGAATATCGTCGATCTGCGGGTGAGAGGACAAATTAAATATGTTTACATCCGGGTCTGTCTTTACCTGGACATTACCATTGCCTGTAGATACCTCAGACTTTGCTGTTCCGGTAGACTCGTCCGCAACCTTGGGAAGATTGATGCTCCAATCTATCATCAAGTCGTTGGCTATTACCACGTCAATCCCAGCCACAGGGAGGGTATCGACTACTGCCAACGCACATGTGCCGCTGAAATAAGGCGAGTCGAGATGTACTGGCACTAAGGGGGCGATGTACTGCGTCCTTGGAAACCCAACCAGGATAACCTCTGGTCTCCCATCCACACTTACTCCCTCGGGTAACGAGCTCTTCACGATCAGGGACTGGGCTGCTCCACTATCTCTGAGCACTACAATTGATGTACCAGTATGATCACTCGTTACATACCCGGTGGAAGTGTGAGGGGCCAACAAACTTGGTCCTTCCTGCGTCGTCGTCGACTGGTTTCCTACTGGTGGTGTAACACAGCTCATCAACATCACCTCCCTTCGTGCGCTGCCACCTCTTCTGCCTCGGCACCTAGCAGCTATGTGCCCTTTCTGCCCACAAGTCCAGCACACCATATTCCTCCTCGGGCTCCGGTGTTTCGGACTACTAGGACTTGTTCTTCGGGGGCTACTTGGGGGCGTCTTCTTAGCGCTTCGTGTGACGGGTCTTTCTTCTTCTTCGTCGTGAGGTCTGTCAAACCGGCGCTGGTAATTCCTCGGGACGTACTTAGCAGACGGCCTATGAGTCAGGATATACTCTTCAGCCATGGTGGCTGCTGCACTCAAGGTCTCCACCTGCTGCTCTTCTAAGTATGTCTTCAGGTCTCCAGACAAACAATCCTTGAAGTCCTCGAGCAGAATCAGCTGCTCGAGGTCTTCCTTGGTCTCCACCTTCCGAGAGGCACACCATTCTTGAAAAAGTCGCTCCTTGATGGTGGCGAATTCGGTGAAAGTGTGCTCTGAGGTCTTCTTCAGGTTTCTGAACTTTTGCCTATATGCCTCAGGTACCAATTGGTACGCCATGAGCACCACTTTCTTCACCATATCGTAATCGCCGGAGTCGTCAAGGGATAACGTAGAGTAGGCGATTTGGGCCTTCCCAGTCAAGACTGACTGTATCATGATGGCCCAATTCTCCCTTGGCCACTCCAAAGAGGCAGCGACTTTCTCGAAGGCTGCGAAGAACTTCGAAACTTCTCTCTCGTTGAATTTGGGGACCATTTTGATATTCCTTACCGGATCGAAACTGCTTACTCCAGTTTGTCTCTGTCCAGCGCCTAGTCGTAATACTTCTAGTTCATGTTGTCTCTGTCTTTCTTTTTCTTCTCTTTCTCGTTCTTCTCTCTCTCTTTCTCGTTCTTCTCTTCTTTCTTCTCTTTCTAATTCTAAACGCCTCATCGCCAATTCTTTTTCTTTCATCTCCATTTCTTTATTTTTCATCTCCACTTCTTTATCTTTTAATTCTCGTTCTACTTCTAACTTCTTCCACTCTATCTCGCGATTGATCTCTAGGGCACGCATTTTGACTGTTAGGAAGCTGATATTAAGCTCACCTGCATCACTGTCAATGTCACTGCCCTTATCTTCCTTTTCTGTGGAAGCTATTTCCTCACCTTCCCTTGTACTAGGAGTCTCGCCTTCCTGTTTCTCTTCTGCCTTCAGGTGCCGGTGAACCTTGGACAAGATCTCCACACGGGAATCACTGGCACGGATCTTGATCTCCAGGTAGGCGCTCACTAGTACAAGTTCCGGTTTGCTCAGATACTTTAATCTGGCAAGACAGTCCACTCTGTTCAGAAAAGCCTGAACATCGTCCAGATCATCGATGGTAGCTTTGTCTGCCATTGTCACAGATGGAACACTTTGCACTTAACACACTGCTTACACGTTAGCACTTAACACACCGAGCACTGTTCTACGCCAATATTGCACTTAATCCAAGCGAACACTTCGCTCTACAATAGTACACTGAATCACTGAGCACCGCACCAGTCAATATTGCACTTAATCGCTTAATCACAGCGTGCACCGCACTGCACAATATCGCACTTAGTCACTCTGAGCACCGCACAGGACGTATAACGTCACAATCGTCACACAGGGGGAATTATATACAGGGATTACGCCACTTCACCACCCCTGTCAAACATACTTAACAAGGGGACGGATCCCGCTGGGGATGCCAATTATGTTACGGCCCTCTCGGGACGCAACGGGGTTCTTGCTCTGATGTTGTTAGAGGAAGATATATGTATCCGCTCCCAAGCCAGTAGTGGCTATCAAGGGATGAGATCCGTGACGCAAGTAACTTAAAGGGAGTAGGGAAAGAAAGTTAAGAACTTAATATAATATAATGTTCACCATCACCGTTTAAATATATAGAATAAAAGAGTACACAAAGGGGAGGGGTATTAACACTTTGCAAGGGGATCGTGCACAATCTAGTCTTCTGCTGAAGACTCTTGATCAAGAAGCTAGGTGCCGAGTCCGCGGTGCTTTCTTCGTGGCCTCAAGACGTGTCCTCTGAGAACGCCGAGCCTACCCTGGCCACAGGTCAGCCACAACACAGGTCCACTGGGGGCACCGTCGTGGAGGCCGTCAACCACACGTCCAGCAGGTCTGCTGGCAGGTACTGAGCCACCAAGGCTGGTACGGCCACTCCACGAACGATAAAAGGGGTATGCCCTAGACAGGAGTCTCGTGTGATATCACAAATCACCCTCCTGTCCTCAATACCCCAGTGGATGATCGTCTCCAACAGTCGGTCCCGGGTAAATCCTTTCACTGCCACTCCAATGGCAGGCTAACACACCACAGTGTTCTTCCGGGGGGACGACGTCACAACAGCTGCAGCAAACTTCACAGTATGGAGACTGGCTGCCTCGGGTAGACAGACTCCACCTTCAACACAGTGGTCCCAGGTCGGCTCTGTAAGCAGACACGTCATCAATAACTGGGACACTAATACACCACACTCACAGGCTAGGGCACAAACACCTGACGTATCCAGTCCATAGATGGCGCTGTCGTCGGAGCACCACCTCACCAGGGGTCAGGAGCGGCGGTGTTGAGCGCTGAACCAGACTGGAAACTGGTCCTCGAGGCCAGTACACGCTGTCCTCACCAGGTGTCGTCGTCCGTTTGGCGGGGGTTTCGGGAGCTGACCCACAGATGGCGTGGTTGTCACTGCTCCCGGCTCGGACGCTGGATCCGGGTTCGTAACAGCATGATACCTGGGGCATGGTTCCATTATGGTATGATACCTGGGGCATGGTTCCATTATGGTATGATACCTGGGGCATGGTTCCATTATGGTATGATACCTGGGGCATGGTTCCAATATGGCATGATACCTGGGGCATGGTTCCATTATGGTATGATACCTGGGGCATGGTTCCATTATGGTATGATACCTGGGGCATGGTTCCATTATGGTATGATACCAGGGGTATGGTTCCATTATGGTATGATACCAGGGGCATGGTTCCATTATGGCATGATACCAGGGGCATGGTTCCATTATGGCATGATACCAGGGGCATGGTTCCATTATGGCATGATACCAGGGTCATGGTTCCATTATGGCATGATAATAGGGGCATGGTTCCATTATGGCATGATACCAGGGGCATGGTTCCATTATGGCATGATACCAGGGGCATGGTTCCATTATGGCATGATACCAGGGGCATGGTTCCATTATGGCATGATACCAGGGGCATGGTTCCATTATGGTATGATACCAGGGACATGGTTCCATTATGGCATGATACCAGGGGCATGGTTCCATTATGGCATGATACCAGGGGCATGGTTCCATTATGGTATGATACCAGGGGCATGGTTCCATTATGGCATGATACCAGGGGCATGGTTCCATTATGGGGTGATACCAGGGGCATGGTTCCATTATGGCATGATACCAGGGGCATGGTTCCAATATGGCATGATACCAGGGGCATGGTTCCATTATGGCATGATACCAGCGGCATGGTTTCATTATGGCATGATACCAGGGGCATGGTTCCATTATGGCATGATACCTGGGGCATGGTTCCATTATGGCATGATACCTGGGGCATGGTTCCATTATGGCATGATACCAGGGGCATGGTTCCATTATGGCATACCAGGGGCATGGTTCCATTATGGTATGATACCAGGGGCATGGTTCCATTATGGCATGATACCAGGGGCATGGTTCCATTATGGCATACCAGGGGCATGGTTCCATTATGGTATGATAACAGGGGCTTGGTTCCATTATGGCATACCAGGGGCATGGTTCCATTATGGTATGATACCAGGGACATGGTTCCATTATGGCATGATACCTGGGGCATGGTTCCATTATGGTATGATACCAGGGGCATGGTTCTATTATGGCATGATACCAGGGGCATGGTTCCATTATGGTATGATACCTGGGGCATGGTTCCATTATGGCATGATACCAGGGGCATGGTTCCATTATGGTATGATACCTGGGGCATGGTTCCATTATGGTATACCAGGGGCATGGTTCCATTATGGCATGATACCAGGGGCATGGTTCCATTATGGCATGATACCAGGGACATGGTTCCATTATGGTATGATACCTGGGGCATGGTTCCATTATGGTATGATACCAGGGGCATGGTTCCATTATGGCATGATACCTGGGGCATGGTTCCATTATGGCATGATACCAGGGGCATGGTTCCATTATGGCATGATACCTGGGGCATGGTTCCATTATGGCATGATACCTGGGGCATGGTTTCATTATAGCATGATACCAGGGGCATGGTTCCATTATGGCATGATACCAGGGGCATGGTTTCATTATGGCATGATACCTGGGGCATGGTTCCATTATGGCATGATACCAGGGGCATGATTCCATTATGGCATGATACCAGGGGCATGGTTCCATTATGGCATGATACCAGGGGCATGGTTCCATTATGGCATGATACCTGGGGCATGGTTCCATTATGGCATGATACCTGGGGCATGGTTCCATTATGGCATGATACCAGGGGCATGGTTCCATTATGGCATGATACCAGCGGCATGGTACCAGGGGCATGGTTCCATTATGGCATGATACCAGGGATATGGTTCCATTATGGCATGTTACCAGGGGCATGGTTCCATTATGGCATGATACCAGGGGCATGGTTCAATTATGGCATGATACCAGGGGCATGGTTCCATTATGGCATGATACCAGGGGCATGGTTCCATTATGGCATGATACCAGGGGCATGGTTCCATTATGGCATGATACCAGCGGCATGGTTCCATTATGGCATGATACCAGGGGCATGGTTCCATTATGGCATGATACCTGGGGCATGGTTCCATTATGGCATGATGCCTGGGGCAAGGTTCCATTATGGCATGATACCAGGGGCATGGTTCCATTATGGCATGATACCAGGGGCATGGTTCCATTATGGCATGATACCAGGGGCATGGTTCCATTATGGCATGATACCAGGGGCATGGTTCCATTATGGCATGATACCAGCGGCATGGTTCCATTATGGCATGATACCAGGGGCATGGTTCCATTATGGCATGATACCTGGGGCATGGTTCCATTATGGCATGATACCTGGGGCATGGTTCCATTATGGCATGATACCTGGGGCATGGTTCCATTATGGCATGATACCAGGGGCATGGTTCCATTATGGCATACCAGGGGCATGGTTCCATTATGGTATGATACCAGGGGCATGGTTCCATTATGGTATGATACCAGGGGCATGGTTCCATTATGGCATGATACCAGGGGCATGGTTCCATTATGGCATACCAGGGGCATGGTTCCATTATGGTATGATACCAGGGGCATTGTTCCATTATGGCATACCAGGGGCATGGTTCCATTATGGTATGATACCAGGGGCATGGTTCCATTATGGCATGATACCTGGGGCATGGTTCCATTATGGTATGATACCAGGGGCATGGTTCCATTATGGAATGATACCAGGGGCATTATTCCATTATGGTATGATACCTGGGGCATGGTTCCATTATGGCATGATACCAGGGGCATGGTTCCATTATGGTATGATACCTGGGGCATGGTTCCATTATTGTATGATACCATGGGCATGGTTCCATTATGGCATGATACCAGGGGCATGGTTCCATTATGGTATGATACCTGGGGCATGGTTCCATTATGGTATGATACCACGGGCATGGTTCCATTATGGCATGATACCTGGGGCATGGTTCCATTATGGCATGATACCAGGGGCATGGTTCCATTATGGCATGGTTCCATTATGGCATGATACCAGGGGCATGGTTCCATTATGGCATGATACCTGGGGCATGGTTCCATTATGGTGTGATACCTGGGGCATGGTTCCATTATGGCATGATACCTGGGGCATGGTTCCATTATGGCATGATACCAGCGGCATGGTTCCATTATGGCATGATACCAGGGGCATGGTTCCATTATGGCATGATACCAGGGGCATGGTTCCATTATGGCATGATACCAGGGGCATGGTTTCATTATGGTATGATACCTAGGGCATGGTTCCATTATGGTATGATACCAGGGGCATGGTTCCATTATGGCATGATACCTGGGGCATGGTTCCATTATGGTATGATACCTGGGGCATGGTTCCATTATGGCATGATACCTGGGGCATGGTTCCATTATAGCATGATACCAGGGGCATTGTTCCATTATGGCATGATACCAGGGACATGGTTCCATTATGGCATAATTCCTGGGGCATGGTTCCATTATGGCATGATACCAGGGGCATGGTTCCATTATGGCATGATACCAGGGGCATGGTTCCATTATGGCATAATACCAGGGGCATGGTTCCATTATGGCATGATACCAGAGGCATGGTTCCATTATGGCATGTTACCAGGGACATGGTTCCATTATGGCATGTTACCAGGGGCATGGTTCCATTATGGCATGATACCAGGGGCATGCATGGTTCCATTATGGCATGATACCTGGGGCATGGTTCTATTATGGCATGATACCAGGGGCATGGTTCATTATGGCATGATACCAGGGGCATGGTTCCATTATTGCATGATACCAGGGGCATGGTTCCATTATGGCATGATACCAGGGGCATGGTTCCATTATGGCATGATACCAGGGGCATGGTTCCATTATGGCATGATACCAGGGGCATGGTTCCATTATGGCATGATACCAGCGGCATGGTTCCATTATGGCATGATACCAGGGGCATGGTTCCATTATGGCATGATACCTGGGGCATGGTTCCATTATAGCATGATACCTGGGGCAAGGTTCCATTATGGCATGATACCAGGGGCATGGTTCCATTATGGCATGATACCAGGGGCATGGTTCCATTATGGCATGATACCAGGGGCATGGTTCCAATATGGCATGATACCAGGGGCATGGTTCCATTATGGTATGATACCAGCGGCATGGTTCCATTATGGCATGATACCAGGGGCATGGTTCCATTGTGGCATGATACCTGGGGCATGGTTCCATTATGGCATGATACCTGGGGCATGGTTCCATTATGGCATGATACCAGGGGCATGGTTCCATTATGGCATACCAGGGGCATGGTTCCATTATGGTATGGTACCAGGGGCATGGTTCAATTATAGCATGATACCAGGGGCATGGTTCCATTATGGCATACCAGGGGCATGGTTCCATTATGGTATGCTACCAGGGGCATGGTTCCATTATGGCATACCAGGGGCATGGTTCCATTATGGTATGATACCAGGGGCATGGTTCCATTATGGTATGATACCAGGGGCATGGTTCCATTATGGCATGATACCTGGGGCATGGTTCTATTATGGTATGATACCAGGGGCATGGTTCCATTATGGCATGATACCAGGGGCATGGTTCCATTATGGCATGATACCTGGGACATGGTTCCATTATGGCATGATACCAGGGGCATGGTTCCATTATGGCATACCAGGGGCATGGTTCCATTATGGTATGATACCAGGGGCATGGTTCCATTATGGTATGATACCAGGGGCATGGTTCCATTATGGCATGATACCAGGGGCATGGTTCCATTATGGCATACCAGGGGCATGGTTCCATTATGGTATGATACCAGGGGCATTGTTCCATTATGGCATACCAGGGGCATGGTTCCATTATGGTATGATACCAGGGGCATGGTTCCATTATGGCATGATACCTGGGGCATGGTTCCATTATGGTATGATACCAGGGGCATGGTTCCATTATGGAATGATACCAGGGGCATTATTCCATTATGGTATGATACCTGGGGCATGGTTCCATTATGGCATGATACCAGGGGCATGGTTCCATTATGGTATGATACCTGGGGCATGGTTCCATTATTGTATGATACCATGGGCATGGTTCCATTATGGCATGATTTTACCAGGGGCATGGTTCCATTATGGTATGATACCTGGGGCATGGTTCCATTATGGTATGATACCACGGGCATGGTTCCATTATGGCATGATACCTGGGGCATGGTTCCATTATGGCATGATACCAGGGGCATGGTTCCATTATGGCATGGTTCCATTATGGCATGATACCAGGGGCATGGTTCCATTATGGCATGATACCTGGGGCATGGTTCCATTATGGTGTGATACCTGGGGCATGGTTCCATTATGGCATGATACCTGGGGCATGGTTCCATTATGGCATGATACCAGCGGCATGGTTCCATTATGGCATGATACCAGGGGCATGGTTCCATTATGGCATGATACCTAGGGCATGGTTCCATTATGGTATGATACCAGGGGCATGGTTCCATTATGGCATGATACCTGGGGCATGGTTCCATTATGGTATGATACCTGGGGCATGGTTCCATTATGGCATGATACCTGGGGCATGGTTCCATTATAGGCATGATACCAGGGGCATTGTTCCATTATGGCATGATACCAGGGGCATGGTTCCATTATGGCATAATTCCTGGGCATGGTTCCATTATGGCATGATACCAGGGGCATGGTTCCATTATGGCATGATACCAGGGGCATGGTTCCATTATGGCATAATACCAGGGGCATGGTTCCATTATGGCATGATACCAGAGGCATGGTTCCATTATGGCATGTTACCAGGGGACATGGTTCCATTATGGCATGATTACCAGGGGCATGGTTCCATTATGGCATGATACCAGGGGCATGCATGGTTCCATTATGGCATGATACCTGGGGCATGGTTCTATTATGGCATGATACCAGGGGCATGGTTCCATTATGGCATGATACCAGGGGCATGGTTCCATTATGGCATGATACCAGGGGCATGGTTCCATTATGGCATGATACCAGGGGCATGGTTCCATTATGGCATGATACCAGGGGCATGGTTCCATTATGGCATGATACCAGGGGCATGGTTCCATTATGGCATGATACCAGCGGCATGGTTCCATTATGGCATGATACCAGGGGCATGGTTCCATTATGGCATGATACCAGGGGCATGGTTCCATTATGGCATGATACCTAGGGGCATGGTTCCATTATGGCATGATACCAGGGGCATGGTTCCATTATGGCATGATACCAGGGGCATGGTTCCATTATGGCATGATACCAGGGGCATGGTTCCATTATGGCATGATACCAGGGGCATGGTTCCATTATGGCATGATACCAGGGGCATGGTTCCATTATGGCATGATACCAGGGGCATGGTTCCATTATGGCATGATACCAGCGGCATGGTTCCATTATGGCATGATACCAGGGGCATGGTTCCATTATGGCATGATACCTGGGGCATGGTTCCATTATAGCATGATACCTGGGGCATGGTTCCATTATGGCATGATACCAGGGGCATGGTTCCATTATGGCATGATACCAGGGGCATGGTTCCATTATGGCATGATACCAGGGGCATGGTTCCAATTATGGCATGATACCAGGGGCATGGTTCCATTATGGTATGATACCAGCGGCATGGTTCCATTATGGCATGATACCAGGGGCATGGTTCCATTGTGGCATGATACCTGGGGCATGGTTCCATTATGGCATGATACCTGGGGCATGGTTCCATTATGGCATGATACCAGGGGCATGGTTCCATTATGGCATACCAGGGGCATGGTTCCATTATGGTATGGTACCAGGGGCATGGTTCAATTATAGCATGATACCAGGGGCATGGTTCCATTATGGCATACCAGGGGCATGGTTCCATTATGGTATGCTACCAGGGGCATGGTTCCATTATGGCATACCAGGGGCATGGTTCCATTATGGTATGATACCAGGGGCATGGTTCCATTATGGTATGATACCAGGGGCATGGTTCCATTATGGCATGATACCTGGGGCATGGTTCCATTATGGTATGATACCAGGGGCATGGTTCCATTATGGCATGATACCAGGGGCATGGTTCCATTATGGCATGATACCTGGGGCATGGTTCCATTATGGCATGATACCAGGGGCATGGTTCCATTATGGCATACCAGGGGCATGGTTCCATTATGGTATGATACCAGGGGCATGGTTCCATTATGGTATGATACCAGGGGCATGGTTCCATTATGGCATGATACCAGGGGCATGGTTCCATTATGGCATACCAGGGGCATGGTTCCATTATGGTATGATACCAGGGGCATTGTTCCATTATGGCATACCAGGGGCATGGTTCCATTATGGTATGATACCAGGGGCATGGTTCCATTATGGCATGATACCTGGGGCATGGTTCCATTATGGCATGATACCAGGGGCATGGTTCCATTATGGCATACCAGGGGCATGGTTCCATTATGGTATGATACCAGGGCTGGCATTGTTCCATTATGGCATACCAGGGGCATGGTTCCATTATGGTATGATACCAGGGGCATGGTTCCATTATGGCATGATACCTGGGGCATGGTTCCATTATGGTATGATACCAGGGGCATGGTTCCATTATGGAATGATACCAGGGGCATTATTCCATTATGGTATGATACCTGGGGCATGGTTCCATTATGGCATGATACCAGGGGCATGGTTCCATTATGGTATGATACCTGGGGCATGGTTCCATTATTGTATGATACCATGGGCATGGTTCCATTATGGCATGATACCAGGGCATGGTTCCATTATGGTATGATACCTGGGGCATGGTTCCATTATGGTATGATACCACGGGCATGGTTCCATTATGGCATGATACCTGGGGCATGGTTCCATTATGGTGTGATACCTGGGGCATGGTTCCATTATGGCATGATACCTGGGGCATGGTTCCATTATGGCATGATACCAGGGGCATGGTTCCATTATGGCATGATACCAGGGGCATGGTTCCATTATGGCATGATACCAGGGGCATGGTTCCATTATGGCATGATACCAGGGGCATGGTTTCATTATGGTATGATACCTAGGGCATGGTTCCATTATGGTATGATACCAGGGGCATGGTTCCATTATGGCATGATACCTGGGGCATGGTTCATTATGGTATGATACCTGGGGCATGGTTCCATTATGGCATGATACCTGGGGCATGGTTCCATTATAGCATGATACCAGGGGCATTGTTCCATTATGGCATGATACCAGGGGCATGGTTCCATTATGGCATAATTCCTGGGGCATGGTTCCATTATGGCATGATACCAGGGGCATGGTTCCATTATGGCATGATACCAGGGGCATGGTTCCATTATGGCATAATACCAGGGGCATGGTTCCATTATGGCATGATACCAGAGGCATGGTTCCATTATGGCATGTTACCAGGGACATGGTTCCATTATGGCATGTTACCAGGGGCATGGTTCCATTATGGCATGATACCAGGGGCATGCATGGTTCCATTATGGCATGATACCTGGGGCATGGTTCTATTATGGCATGATACCAGGGGCATGGTTCATTATGGCATGATACCAGGGGCATGGTTCCATTATGGCATGATACCAGGGGCATGGTTCCATTATGGCATGATACCAGGGTCATGGTTCCATTATGGCATGATACCAGGGGCATGGTTCCATTATGGCATGATACCAGGGGCATGGTTCCATTATGGCATGATACCAGCGGCATGGTTCCATTATGGCATGATACCAGGGGCATGGTTCCATTATGGCATGATACCTGGGGCATGGTTCCATTATAGCATGATACCTGGGGCAAGGTTCCATTATGGCATGATACCAGGGGCATGGTTCCATTATGGCATGATACCAGGGGCATGGTTCCATTATGGCATGATACCAGGGGCATGGTTCCAATATGGCATGATACCAGGGGCATGGTTCCATTATGGTATGATACCAGCGGCATGGTTCCATTATGGCATGATACCAGGGGCATGGTTCCATTGTGGCATGATACCTGGGGCATGGTTCCATTATGGCATGATACCTGGGGCATGGTTCCATTATGGCATGATACCAGGGGCATGGTTCCATTATGGCATACCAGGGGCATGGTTCCATTATGGTATGGTACCAGGGGCATGGTTCAATTATAGCATGATACCAGGGGCATGGTTCCATTATGGCATACCAGGGGCATGGTTCCATTATGGTATGCTACCAGGGGCATGGTTCCATTATGGCATACCAGGGGCATGGTTCCATTATGGTATGATACCAGGGGCATGGTTCCATTATGGTATGATACCAGGGGCATGGTTCCATTATGGCATGATACCTGGGGCATGGTTCCATTATGGTATGATACCAGGGGCATGGTTCCATTATGGCATGATACCAGGGGCATGGTTCCATTATGGCATGATACCTGGGGCATGGTTCCATTATGGCATGATACCAGGGGCATGGTTCCATTATGGCATACCAGGGGCATGGTTCCATTATGGTATGATACCAGGGGCATGGTTCCATTATGGTATGATACCAGGGGCATGGTTCCATTATGGCATGATACCAGGGGCATGGTTCCATTATGGCATACCAGGGGCATGGTTCCATTATGGTATGATACCAGGGGCATTGTTCCATTATGGCATACCAGGGGCATGGTTCCATTATGGTATGATACCAGGGGCATGGTTCCATTATGGCATGATACCTGGGGCATGGTTCCATTATGGTATGATACCAGGGGCATGGTTCCATTATGGAATGATACCAGGGGCATTATTCCATTATGGTATGATACCTGGGGCATGGTTCCATTATGGCATGATACCAGGGGCATGGTTCCATTATGGTATGATACCTGGGGCATGGTTCCATTATTGTATGATACCATGGGCATGGTTCCATTATGGCATGATACCAGGGGCATGGTTCCATTATGGTATGATACCTGGGGCATGGTTCCATTATGGTATGATACCACGGGCATGGTTCCATTATGGCATGATACCTGGGGCATGGTTCCATTATGGCATGATGCCAGGGGCATGGTTCCATTATGGCATGGTTCCATTATGGCATGATACCAGGGGCATGGTTCCATTATGGCATGATACCTGGGGCATGGTTCCATTATGGTGTGATACCTGGGGCATGGTTCCATTATGGCATGATACCTGGGGCATGGTTCCATTATGGCATGATACCAGCGGCATGGTTCCATTATGGCATGATACCAGGGGCATGGTTCCATTATGGCATGATACCAGGGGCATGGTTCCATTATGGCATGATACCAGGGGCATGGTTTCATTATGGTATGATACCTAGGGCATGGTTCCATTATGGTATGATACCAGGGGCATGGTTCCATTATGGCATGATACCTGGGGCATGGTTCCATTATGGTATGATACCTGGGGCATGGTTCCATTATGGCATGATACCTGGGGCATGGTTCCATTATAGCATGATACCAGGGGCATTGTTCCATTATGGCATGATACCAGGGGCATGGTTCCATTATGGCATAATTCCTGGGGCATGGTTCCATTATGGCATGATACCAGGGGCATGGTTCCATTATGGCATGATACCAGGGGCATGGTTCCATTATGGCATAATACCAGGGGCATGGTTCCATTATGGCATGATACCAGAGGCATGGTTCCATTATGGCATGTTACCAGGGACATGGTTCCATTATGGCATGTTACCAGGGGCATGGTTCCATTATGGCATGATACCAGGGGCATGCATGGTTCCATTATGGCATGATACCTGGGGCATGGTTCTATTATGGCATGATACCAGGGGCATGGTTCATTATGGCATGATACCAGGGGCATGGTTCCATTATGGCATGATACCAGGGGCATGGTTCCATTATGGCATGATACCAGGGGCATGGTTCCATTATGGCATGATACCAGGGGCATGGTTCCATTATGGCATGATACCAGGGGCATGGTTCCATTATGGCATGATACCAGCGGCATGGTTCCATTATGGCATGATACCAGGGGCATGGTTCCATTATGGCATGATACCTGGGGCATGGTTCCATTATAGCATGATACCTGGGGCAAGGTTCCATTATGGCATGATACCAGGGGCATGGTTCCATTATGGCATGATACCAGGGGCATGGTTCCATTATGGCATGATACCAGGGGCATGGTTCCAATATGGCATGATACCAGGGGCATGGTTCCATTATGGCATGATACCAGCGGCATGGTTCCATTATGGCATGATACCAGGGGCATGGTTCCATTGTGGCATGATACCTGGGGCATGGTTCCATTATGGCATGATACCTGGGGCATGGTTCCATTATGGCATGATACCAGGGGCATGGTTCCATTATGGCATACCAGGGGCATGGTTCCATTATGGTATGGTACCAGGGGCATGGTTCCATTATAGCATGATACCAGGGGCATGGTTCCATTATGGCATACCAGGGGCATGGTTCCATTATGGTATGCTACTAGGGGCATGGTTCCATTATGGCATATTAATGGCATGGTTCCATTATGGCATGATACCAGGGGCATGGTTCCATTATGGCATGATACCAGGGGCATGGTTCCATTATGGCATGATACCAGCGGCATGGTTCCATTATGGCATGATACCAGGGGCATGGTTCCATTATGGCATGATACCTGGGGCATGGTTCCATTATAGCATGATACCTGGGGCAAGGTTCCATTATGGCATGATACCAGGGGCATGGTTCCATTATGGCATGATACCAGGGGCATGGTTCCATTATGGCATGATACCAGGGGCATGGTTCCAATATGGCATGATACCAGGGGCATGGTTCCATTATGGCATGATACCAGCGGCATGGTTCCATTATGGCATGATACCAGGGGCATGGTTCCATTGTGGCATGATACCTGGGGCATGGTTCCATTATGGCATGATACCTGGGGCATGGTTCCATTATGGCATGATACCAGGGGCATGGTTCCATTATGGCATACCAGGGGCATGGTTCCATTATGGTATGGTACCAGGGGCATGGTTCCATTATAGCATGATACCAGGGGCATGGTTCCATTATGGCATACCAGGGGCATGGTTCCATTATGGTATGCTACCAGGGGCATAGTTCCATTATGGCATACCAGGGGCATGGTTCCATTATGGTATGATACCAGGGGCATGGTTCCATTATGGTATGATACCAGGGGCATGGTTCCATTATGGCATGATACCTGGGGCATGGTTCCATTATGGTATGATACCAGGGGCATGGTTCCATTATGGCATGATACCAGGGGCATGGTTCCATTATGGTATGATACCTGGGGCATGGTTCCATTATGGCATGATACCAGGGGCATGGTTCCATTATGGTATGATACCTGGGGCATGGTTCCATTATGGTATGATACCAGGGGCATGGTTCCATTATGGCATGATACCAGGGGCATGGTTCCATTATGGCATGATACCAGGGGCATGGTTCAATTATGGTATGATACCTGGGGCATGGTTCCATTATGGTATGATACCAGGGGCATGGTTCCATTATGACATGATACCTGGGGCATGGTTCCATTAGGCATGATACCAGGGGCATGGTTCCATTATGGCATGATACCAGGGGCATGGTTCCATTATAGCATGATACCTGGGGCATGGTTCCATTATGGTATGATACCTGGGGCATGGTTCCATTATGACATGACACCTGGGGCATGGTTCCATTATGGCATAATACCTGGGGCATGGTTCCATTATGGTATGATACCTGGGGCATGGTTCCATTATTACATGATACCTGGGGCATGGTTCCATTATGGCATGATACCAGCGGCATGGTTCCATTATGGCATGATACCAGGGGCATGGTTCCATTATGGCATGATACCAGGGGCATGGTTCCATTATGGCATGATACCAGGGGCATGGTTCCATTATGGTATGATACCTTGGGCATGGTTCCATTATGGTATAATACCAGGGGCATGGTTCCATTATGGCATGATACCTGGGGCATGGTTCCATTATGGTATGGGACCTGGGGCATGGTTCCATTATGGCATGATACCTGGGGCATGTTTCCATTATGGTATGATACCTGGGGCATGGTTCCATTATGGCATGATACCTGGGGCATGGTTCCATTATGGCATGATACCAGGGGCATGGTTCCATTATGGTATGATACCTGGGGCATGGTTCCATTATGGTATGATACCTGGGGCATGGTTCCATTATGGCTTGATACCTGGGGCATGGTTCTATTATGGCATGATACCTGGGGCATGGTTCCATTATGGTATGATTCCTGGGGCATGGTTCCATTATGGCATGATACCTGGGGCATGGTTCCATTATGGTATGATACCTGGGGCATGGTTCCAATATGGCATGATACCTGGGGCATGGTTCCATTATGGTATGATACCTGGGGCATGGTTCCATTATGGCATGATACCTGGGGCATGGTTCCATTATGGTATGATTCCTGGGGCATGGTTCCATTATGGCATGATACCTGGGGCATGGTTCCATTATGGTATGATACCTGGGGCATGGTTCCAATATGGGATGATACCTGGGGCATGGTTCCAATATGGTATGATACCTGGGGCATGGTTCCATTATGGTATGATACCTGGGGCATGGTTCCATTATGGTATGATACCAGGGTTATGGTTCCATTATGGTATGATACCAGGGGCATGGTTCCATTATGGCATGATACCAGGGGCATGGTTCCATTATGGCATGATACCAGGGGCATGGTTCCATTATGGCATGATACCAGGGACATGGTTCCAATATGGCATGATAACAGGGGCATGGTTCCATTATGGCATGATACCAGCGGCATGGTTTCATTATGGCATGATACCAGGGGCATGGTTCCATTATGGCATGATACCAGGGGCATGATTCCATTATGGCATGATACCAGGGGCATGGTTCCTTTATGGTATGATACCTGGGGCATGGTTCCATTATGGTATGATACCAGGGGCATGGCTCCATTATGGCATGATACCTGGGGCATGGTTCCATTATGGCATGATACCAGGGGCATGGTTCCATTATGGCATGATACCAGGGGCATGGTTCCATTATGGCATGATACCTGGGGCATGGTTCCATTATGGTATGATACCTGGGGCATGGTTCCATTATGACATGATACCTGGGGCATGGTTCCATTATGGCATGATACCTGGGGCATGGTTCCATTATGACATGATACCTGGGGCATGGTTCCATTATGGCATGATACCTGGGGCATGGTTCCATTATGGTATGATACCTGGGGCATGGTTCCATTATGACATGATACCTAGGGCATGGTTCCATTATGGCATGATACCAGGGGCATGGTTCCATTATGGCATGTTACCAGGGGCATGGTTCCATTATGGCATGATACCAGGGGCATGGTTCCATTATGGCATGATACCGGGGGCATGGTTCCATTATAGTATGATACCTGGGGCATGGTTCCATTATGGTATGATACCAGGGGCATGGTTCCATTATGGCATGATACCTGGGGCATGGTTCCATTATGGTATGATACCTGGGGCATGGTTCCATTATGGCATGATACCTGGGGCATGGTTCCATTATGGTATGATACCTGGGGCATGGTTCCATTATGGCATGATACCTGGGGCATGGTTCCATTATGGCATGATACCAGGGGCATGGTTCCATTATGGTATGATACCTGGGGCATGGTTCCATTATGGTATGATACCTGGGGCATGGTTCCATTATGGCATGATACCTGGGGCATGGTTCCATTATGGTATGATACCTGGGGCATGGTTCCATTATGACATGATACCTAGGGCATGGTTCCATTATGGCATGATACCAGGGGCATGGTTCCATTATGGCATGTTACCAGGGGCATGGTTCCATTATGGCATGATACCAGGGGCATGGTTCCATTATGGCATGATACCGGGGGCATGGTTCCATTATGGTATGATACCTGGGGCATGGTTCCATTATGGTATGATACCAGGGGCATGGTTCCATTATGGCATGATACCTGGGGCATGGTTCCATTATGGTATGATACCTGGGGCA
The DNA here is from genome assembly GCF_040958095.1 of Procambarus clarkii. NCBI lineage: Eukaryota > Metazoa > Arthropoda > Malacostraca > Decapoda > Cambaridae > Procambarus > Procambarus clarkii. The sequence goes on along the minus strand of NW_027189157.1, from coordinate 197,878 downwards.
TGGTTCCATTATGGCATGATACCTGGGGCATGGTTCCATTATGGTATGATACCTGGGGCATGGTTCCATTATGGTATGATACCTGGGGCATGGTTCCATTATGGCATGATACCTGGGGCATGGTTCCATTATGGCATGATACCTGGGGCATGGTTCCATTATGGTATGATTCCTGGGGCATAGCTCCATTATGGCATGATACCTGGGGCATGGTTCCATTATGGTATGATACCTGGGGCATGGTTCCATTATGGCATGATACCTGGGGCATGGTTCCATTATGGTATGATTCCTGGGGCATGGTTCCATTATGGCATGATACCTGGGGCATGGTTCCATTATGGTATGATACCAGGGGCATGGTTCCAATATGGCATGATACCTGGGGCATGGTTCCATTATGGTATGATACCTGGGGCATGGTTCCAATATGGCATGATACCTGGGGCATGGTTCCATTATGGTATGATACCTGGGGCATGGTTCCATTATGGTATGATACCTGGGGCATGGTTCCATTATGGTATGATACCTGGGGCATGGTTCCAATTATGGCTATGATACCTGGGGCATGGTTCCATTATGGTATGATACCTAGGGGCATGGTTCCATTATGGTATGATACCAGGGGCATGGTTCCATTATGGCATGATACCAGGGGCATGGTTCCATTATGGCATGATACCAGGGGCATGGTTCCATTATGGCATGATACCAGGGGCATGGTTCCATTATGGCATGATACCAGGGGCATGGTTCCATTATGGTATGATACCAGGGGCATGGTTCCATTATGGTATGATACCAGGGGCATGGTTCCATTATGGCATGATACCAGGGGCATGGTTCCATTATGGCATGATACCAGGGGCATGGTTCCATTATGGTATGATACCAGGGGCATGGTTCCATTATGGCATGATACCAGGGGCATGGTTCCATTATGGCATGATACCAGGGGCATGGTTCCATTATGGTATGATACCAGGGGCATGGTTCCATTATGGCATGATACCAGGGGCATGGTTCCATTATGGCGTGATACCAGGGGCATGGTTCCATTATGGCATGATACCAGGGGCATGGTTCCAATATGGCATGATACCAGGGGCATGGTTCCATTATGGCATGATACCAGCGGCATGGTTTCATTATGGCATGATACCAGGGGCATGGTTCCATTATGGCATGATACCTGGGGCATGGTTCCATTATGGCATGATACCAGGGGCATGGTTCCATTATGGCATGATACCAGGGACATGGTTCCAAAATGGCATGATAACAGGGGCATGGTTCCATTATGGCATGATACCAGCGGCATGGTTTCATTATGGCATGATACCAGGGGCATGGTTCCATTATGGCATGATACCAGGGGCATGATTCCATTATGGCATGATACCAGGGGCATGGTTCCGTTATGGTATGATACCTGGGGCATGGTTCCATTATGGTATGATACCAGGGGCATGGTTCCATTATGGCATGATACCAGGGGCATGGTTCCATTATGGCATGTTACCAGGGGCATGGTTCCATTATGGCATGATACCAGGGGCATGGTTCCATTATGGCATGATACCGGGGGCATGGTTCCATTATGGTATGATACCTGGGGCATGGTTCCATTATGGTATGATACCAGGGGCATGGTTCCATTATGGCATGATACCTGGGGCATGGTTCCATTATGGTATGATACCTGGGGCATGGTTCCATTATGGCATGATACCTGGGGCATGGTTCCATTATGGTATGATACCTGGGGCATGGTTCCATTATGGCATGATACCTGGGGCATGGTTCCATTATGGCATGATACCAGGGGCATGGTTCCATTATGGTATGATACCTGGGGCATGGTTCCATTATGGTATGATACCTGGGGCATGGTTCCATTATGGCATGATACCTGGGGCATGGTTCCATTATGGCATGATACCTGGGGCATGGTTCCATTATGGTATGATTCCTGGGGCATAGCTCCATTATGGCATGATACCTGGGGCATGGTTCCATTATGGTATGATACCTGGGGCATGGTTCCATTATGGCATGATACCTGGGGCATGGTTCCATTATGGTATGATTCCTGGGGCATGGTTCCATTATGGCATGATACCTGGGGCATGGTTCCATTATGGTATGATACCAGGGGCATGGTTCCAATATGGCATGATACCTGGGGCATGGTTCCATTATTGTATGATACCTGGGGCATGGTTCCAATATGGCATGATACCTGGGGCATGGTTCCATTATGGTATGATACCTGGGGCATGGTTACATTATGGTATGATACCTGGGGCATGGTTCCATTATGGTATGATACCTGGGGCATGGTTCCAATATGGCATGATACCTGGGGCATGGTTCCATTATGGTATGATACCTGGGGCATGGTTCCATTATGGTATGATACCTGGGGCATGGTTCCATTATGGTATGATACCAGGGGCATGGTTCCATTATGGCATGATACCAGGGGCATGGTTCCATTATGGCATGATACCAGGGGCATGGTTCCATTATGGCATGATACCAGGGTCATGGTTCCATTATGACATGATACCAGGGGCATGGTTCCATTATGGTATGATACCAGGGGCATGGTTCCATTATGGTATGATACCAGGGGCATGGTTCCATTATGGCATGATACCAGGGGCATGGTTCCATTATGGCATGATACCAGGGGCATGGTTCCATTATGGCATGATACCAGGGGCATGGTTCCATTATGGTATGATACCAGGGGCATGGTTCCATTATGGCATGATACCAGGGGCATGGTTCCATTATGGCATGATACCAGGGGCATGGTTCCATTATGGTATGATACCAGGGGCATGGTTCCATTATGGCATGATACCAGGGGCATGGTTCCATTATGGCGTGATACCAGGGGCATGGTTCCATTATGGCATGATACCAGGGGCATGGTTCCAATATGGCATGATACCAGGGGCATGGTTCCATTATGGCATGATACCAGCGGCATGGTTTCATTATGGCATGATACCAGGGGCATGGTTCCATTATGGCATGATACCTGGGGCATGGTTCCATTATGGCATGATACCAGGGGCATGGTTCCATTATGGCATGATACCAGGGACATGGTTCCAAAATGGCATGATAACAGGGGCATGGTTCCATTATGGCATGATACCAGCGGCATGGTTTCATTATGGCATGATACCAGGGGCATGGTTCCATTATGGCATGATACCAGGGGCATGATTCCATTATGGCATGATACCAGGGGCATGGTTCCGTTATGGTATGATACCTGGGGCATGGTTCCATTATGGTATGATACCAGGGGCATGGTTCCATTATGGCATGATACCAGGGGCATGGTTCCATTATGGCATGTTACCAGGGGCATGGTTCCATTATGGCATGATACCAGGGGCATGGTTCCATTATGGCATGATACCGGGGGCATGGTTCCATTATGGTATGATACCTGGGGCATGGTTCCATTATGGTATGATACCAGGGGCATGGTTCCATTATGGCATGATACCTGGGGCATGGTTCCATTATGGTATGATACCTGGGGCATGGTTCCATTATGGCATGATACCTGGGGCATGGTTCCATTATGGTATGATACCTGGGGCATGGTTCCATTATGGCATGATACCTGGGGCATGGTTCCATTATGGCATGATACCAGGGGCATGGTTCCATTATGGTATGATACCTGGGGCATGGTTCCATTATGGTATGATACCTGGGGCATGGTTCCATTATGGCATGATACCTGGGGCATGGTTCCATTATGGCATGATACCTGGGGCATGGTTCCATTATGGTATGATTCCTGGGGCATAGCTCCATTATGGCATGATACCTGGGGCATGGTTCCATTATGGTATGATACCTGGGGCATGGTTCCATTATGGCATGATACCTGGGGCATGGTTCCATTATGGTATGATTCCTGGGGCATGGTTCCATTATGGCATGATACCTGGGGCATGGTTCCATTATGGTATGATACCAGGGGCATGGTTCCAATATGGCATGATACCTGGGGCATGGTTCCATTATTGTATGATACCTGGGGCATGGTTCCAATATGGCATGATACCTGGGGCATGGTTCCATTATGGTATGATACCTGGGGCATGGTTACATTATGGTATGATACCTGGGGCATGGTTCCATTATGGTATGATACCTGGGGCATGGTTCCAATATGGCATGATACCTGGGGCATGGTTCCATTATGGTATGATACCTGGGGCATGGTTCCATTATGGTATGATACCTGGGGCATGGTTCCATTATGGTATGATACCAGGGGCATGGTTCCATTATGGCATGATACCAGGGGCATGGTTCCATTATGGCATGATACCAGGGGCATGGTTCCATTATGGCATGATACCAGGGTCATGGTTCCATTATGACATGATACCAGGGGCATGGTTCCATTATGGTATGATACCAGGGGCATGGTTCCATTATGGTATGATACCAGGGGCATGGTTCCATTATGGCATGATACCAGGGGCATGGTTCCATTATGGCATGATACCAGGGGCATGGTTCCATTATGGCATGATACCAGGGGCATGGTTCCATTATGGTATGATACCAGGGGCATGGTTCCATTATGGCATGATACCAGGGGCATGGTTCCATTATGGCATGATACCAGGGGCATGGTTCCATTATGGTATGATACCAGGGGCATGGTTCCATTATGGCATGATACCAGGGGCATGGTTCCATTATGGCGTGATACCAGGGGCATGGTTCCATTATGGCATGATACCAGGGGCATGGTTCCAATATGGCATGATACCAGGGGCATGGTTCCATTATGGCATGATACCAGCGGCATGGTTTCATTATGGCATGATACCAGGGGCATGGTTCCATTATGGCATGATACCTGGGGCATGGTTCCATTATGGCATGATACCAGGGGCATGGTTCCATTATGGCATGATACCAGGGACATGGTTCCAAAATGGCATGATAACAGGGGCATGGTTCCATTATGGCATGATACCAGCGGCATGGTTTCATTATGGCATGATACCAGGGGCATGGTTCCATTATGGCATGATACCAGGGGCATGATTCCATTATGGCATGATACCAGGGGCATGGTTCCGTTATGGTATGATACCTGGGGCATGGTTCCATTATGGTATGATACCAGGGGCATGGTTCCATTATGGCATGATACCTGGGGCATGGTTCCATTATGGCATGATACCAGGGGCATGGTTCCATTATGGCATGATACCAGGGGCATGGTTCCATTATGGCATGATACCTGGGGCATGGTTCCATTATGGTATGATACCTGGGGCATGGTTCCATTATGACATGATACCTGGGGCATGGTTCCATTATGGCATGATACCTGGGGCATGGTTCCATTATGACATGATACCTGGGGCATGGTTCCATTATGGCATGATACCTGGGGCATGGTTCCATTATGGCATGATACCTGGGGCATGGTTCCATTATGACATGATACCTAGGGCATGGTTCCATTATGGCATGATACCAGGGGCATGGTTCCATTATGGCATGTTACCAGGGGCATGGTTCCATTATGGCATGATACCAGGGGCATAGTTCCATTATGGCATGATACCGGGGGCATGGTTCCATTATGGTATGATACCTGGGGCATGGTTCCATTATGGTATGATACCAGGGGCATGGTTCCATTATGGCATGATACCTGGGGCATGGTTCCATTATGGTATGATACCTGGGGCATGGTTCCATTATGGCATGATACCTGGGGCATGGTTCCATTATGGTATGATACCTGGGGCATGGTTCCATTATGGCATGATACCTGGGGCATGGTTCCATTATGGCATGATACCAGGGGCATGGTTCCATTATGGTATGATACCTGGGGCATGGTTCCAATATGGTATGATACCTGGGGCATGGTTCCATTATGGCATGATACCTGGGGCATGGTTCCATTATGGCATGATACCTGGGGCATGGTTCCATTATGGTATGATTCCTGGGGCATGGTTCCATTATGGCATGATACCTGGGGCATGGTTCCATTATGGCATGATACCTGGGGCATGGTTCCATTATGGCATGATACCTGGGGCATGGTTCCATTATGGTATGATTCCTGGGGCATGGTTCCATTATGGCATGATACCTGGGGCATGGTTCCATTATGGTATGATACCAGGGGCATGGTTCCAATATGGCATGATACCTGGGGCATGGTTCCATTATTGTATGATACCTGGGGCATGGTTCCAATATGGCATGATACCTGGGGCATGGTTCCATTATGGTATGATACCTGGGGCATGGTTACATTATGGTATGATACCTGGGGCATGGTTCCATTATGGTATGATACCTGGGGCATGGTTCCAATATGGCATGATACCTGGGGCATGGTTCCATTATGGTATGATACCTGGGGCATGGTTCCATTATGGTATGATACCTGGGGCATGGTTCCATTATGGTATGATACCAGGGGTATGGTTCCATTATGGTATGATACCAGGGGCATGGTTCCATTATGGCATGATACCAGGGGCATGGTTCCATTATGGCATGATACCTGGGGCATGGTTCCATTGTGGCATGATACCTGGGGCATGGTTCCATTATGGCATGATACCAGGGGCATGGTTTCATTATGGCATACCAGGGGCATGGTTCCATTATGGTATGGTACTAGGGGCATGGTTCCATTATAGCATGATACCAGGGGCATGGTTCCATTATGGCATACCAGGGGCATGGTTCCATTATGGTATGCTACCAGGGGCATGGTTCCATTATGGCATACCAGGGGCATGGTTCCATTATGGTATGATACCAGGGGCATGGTTCCATTATGGCATGATACCTGGGGCATGGTTCCATTATGGTATGATACCAGGGGCATGGTTCCATTATGGCATGATACCAGTGGCATGGTTCCATTATGGTATGATACCTGGGGCATGGTTCCATTATGGCATGATACCAGGGGCATGGTTCCATTATGGTATGATACCTGGGGCATGGTTCCATTATGGTATGATACCAGGGGCATGGTTCCATTATGGCATGATACCAGGGGCATGGTTCCATTATGGCATGATACCAGGGGCATGGTTCAATTATGGTATGATACCTGGGGCATGGTTCCATTATGGTATGATATCAGGGGCATGGTTCCATTATGACATGATACCTGGGGCATGGTTCCATTAGGCATGATACCAGGGGCATGGTTCCATTATGGCATGATACCAGGGGCATGGTTCCATTATGGCATGATACCTGGGGCATGGTTCCATTATGGTATGATACCTGGGGCATGGTTCCATTATGACATGATACCTGGGGCATGGTTCCATTATGGCATGATACCTGGGGCATGGTTCCATTATGGTATGATACCTGGGGCATGGTTCCATTATGACATGATACCTGGGGCATGGTTCCATTATGGCATGATACCAGCGGCATGGTTCCATTATGGCATGATACCAGGGGCATGGTTCCATTACGGCATGATACCAGGGGCATGGTTCCATTATGGCATGATACCAGGGGCATGGTTCCATTATGGTATGATACCTGGGGCATGGTTCCATTATGGTATGATACCAGGGGCATGGTTCCATTATGGCATGATACCTGGGGCATGGTTCCATTATGGTATGATACCTGGGGCATGGTTCCATTATGGCATGATACCTGGGGCATGGTTCCATTATGGTATGATACCTGGGGCATGGTTCCATTATGGCATGATACCTGGGGCATGGTTCCATTATGGCATGATACCAGGGGCATGGTTCCATTATGGTATGATACCTGGGGCATAGTTCCATTATGGTATGATACCTGGGGCATGGTTCCATTATGGCATGATACCTGGGGCATGGTTCTATTATGGCATGATACCTGGGGCATGGTTCTATTATGGCATGATACCTGGGGCATAGTTCCATTATGGTATGATTCCTGGGGCATGGTTCCATTATGGCATGATACCTGGGGCATGGTTCCATTATGGTATGATACCTGGGGCATGGTTCTAATATGGCATGATACCTGGGGCATGGTTCCATTATGGTATAATACCTGGGGCATGGTTCCATTATGGCATGATACCTGGGGCATGGTTCCATTATGGTATGATTCCTGGGGCATGGTTCCATTATGGCATGATACCTGGGGCATGGTTCCATTATGGCATGATACCAGGGGCATGGTTCCATTATGGTATGATACCAGGGGCATGGTTCCATTATGGCATGATACCAGGGGCATGGTTCCATTATGGCATGATACCAGGGGCATGGTTCCATTATGGTATGATACCAGGGGCATGGTTCCATTATGGCATGATACCAGGGGCATGGTTCCATTATGGCGTGATACCAGGGGCATGGTTCCATTATGGCATGATACCAGGGGCATGGTTCCAATATGGCATGATACCAGGGGCATGGTTCCATTATGGCATGATACCAGCGGCATGGTTTCATTATGGCATGATACCAGGGGCATGGTTCCATTATGGCATGATACCTGGGGCATGGTTCCATTATGGCATGATACCAGGGGCATGGTTCCATTATGGCATGATACCAGGGACATGGTTCCAAAATGGCATGATAACAGGGGCATGGTTCCATTATGGTATGATACCAGGGGCATGGTTCCATTATGGCATGATACCAGGGGCATGGTTCCATTATGGCATGATACCAGGGGCATGGTTCCATTATGGTATGATACCAGGGGCATGGTTCCATTATGGCATGATACCAGGGGCATGGTTCCATTATGGCATGATACCAGGGGCATGGTTCCATTATGGCATGATACCAGGGACATGGTTCCAATATGGCATGATAACAGGGGCATGGTTCCATTATGGCATGATACCAGCGGCATGGTTTCATTATGGCATGATACCAGGGGCATGGTTCCATTATGGCATGATACCTGGGGCATGGTTCCATTATGGCATGATACCTGGGGCATGGTTCCATTATGGCATGATACCAGGGGCATGGTTCCATTATGGCATACCAGGGGCATGGTTCCATTATGGTATGATACCAGGGGCATGGTTCCATTATGGCATGATACCAGGGGCATGGTTCCATTATGGCATACCAGGGGCATGGTTCCATTATGGTATGATAACAGGGGCATGGTTCCATTATGGCATACCAGGGGCATGGTTCCATTATGGTATGATACCAGGGACATGGTTCCATTATGGCATGATACCTGGGGCATGGTTCCATTATGGTATGATACCAGGGGCATGGTTCTATTATGGCATGATACCAGGGGCATGGTTCCATTATGGTATGATACCTGGGGCATGGTTCCATTATGGCATGATACCAGGGGCATGGTTCCATTATGGTATGATACCTGGGGCATGGTTCCAATATGGTATACCAGGGGCATGGTTCCATTATGGCATGATACCAGGGGCATGGTTCCATTATGGCATGATACCAGGGACATGGTTCCATTATGGTATGATACCTGGGGCATGGTTCCATTATGGTATGATACCAGGGGCATGGTTCCATTATGGCATGATACCTGGGGCATGGTTCCATTATGGCATGATACCAGGGGCATGGTTCCATTATGGCATGATACCAGGGGCATGGTTCCATTATGGCATGATACCTGGGGCATGGTTCCATTATGGTATGATACCTGGGGCATGGTTCCATTATGGCATGATACCTGGGGCATGGTTCCATTATGGCATGATACCAGCGGCATGGTTCCATTATGGTATGATACCTGGGGCATGGTTCCATTATGGCATGATACCAGGGGCATGGTTCCATTATGGCATGATACCAGGGGCATGGTTCCATTATGGTATGATACCTGGGGCATGGTTCCATTATGGTATGATACCTGGGGCATGGTTCCATTATGGCATGATACCTGGGGCATGGTTCCATTATGGTATGATACCTGGGGCATGGTTCCATTATGGCATGATACCAGGGGCATGGTTCCATTATGGCATGATACCAGGGGCATGGTTCCATTATGGTATGATACCTGGGGCATGGTTCCATTATGGTATGATACCTGGGGCATGGTTCCATTATGGCATGATATCTGGGGCATGGTTCCATTATGGTATGATACCTGGGGCATGGTTCCATTATGGCATGATTCCTGGGGCATGGTTCCAGTATGGTATGATACCTGGGGCATGGTTCCATTATGGCATGATACCTGGGGCATGGTTCCATTATGGTATGATACCTGGGGCATGGTTCCATTATGGCATGATACCAGGGGCATGGTTCCATTATGGCATGATACCAGGGGCATGGTTCCATTATGGCATGATACCAGGGGCATGGTTCCATTATGGCATGATACCAGGGGCATGGTTCCATTATGGCATGATACCTGGGGCATGGTTCCATTACCTTCACCCTGGAAACACAAACCAAAACTGTCTCTATTTTCCGCTTGTTACAACGTGTAATAAAGTTGTTACATCTTGGCTTAACGTGTTTATGACGTATTAGATCGTTGTTACAACTTGCTATATTGGTTGTTATAACTAGTTAGGAGGTGTTAAAACTTGTTCGAACGTTGTACCAACGTCGTAGTTTCGGTGTGTGTTTGACGGGCATTAGCTCTAGAACTTCATCCATAAATTTCTTTTGGGTTTTTGAATGGTTTGCTGCCGGTGAGAGCTGACTATAACTAGATATTTTATATCTTCCAGCAGGTCATTAGTGAATGACTCTCAACATCTAACAAGATGATGTCAATAGGCAGAAAACTTAAGCTGTTATACAATGTTGTCCTCCGTTCCTTATTTCTGTAGCATCACTCACTGATTTTCCCAAAATTAATGTGAATATTTCTTCTTGCAGGAGGAGACTGGACTCACATTCCACCGACTTCCGGACTGATCAAAACAACGAGGATGTGATCACTTGTGTTAGGTACGATTGTTAAAATTAAATATTTTTATGTAATGTAATAGTGTCTCACAAACTTTATGATGTGAAATTCAATAATGTATTGACTGTAGAAGACGATTTTCGACACCACCTTTTAACCCCCTCTCTCTCTGGGGGTTCTCAATGCCGTCCCCACCACGGCCACACTTGATCTACATCATCTTGATTCAACTTTTCCTGACGATTTCTCCCTCCACAAACACCTTATTGATTCGGTAAGAACATAAGAACATAAGAACAAAGGTAACTGCAGAAGGCCTATTGGCCCATACGAGGCAGCTCCTATTCTATAACCACCCAATCCCACTCATATACTTGTCCAACCCGTGCTTGAAACAGTCGAGGGACCCCACCTCCACAATGTTACGCGGCAATTGGTTCCACAAATCAACAACCCTGTTACTGAACCAGTATTTACCCAAGTCTTTCCTAAATCTAAACTTATCCAATTTATATCCATTGTTTCGTGTTCTGTCCTGTGTTGATACTTTTAATACCCTATTAATATCCCCCCGGTTATGTCCATTCATCCACTTGTAAACCTCTATCATGTCACCCCTAACTCTTCGCCTTTCCAGTGAATGCAACTTAAGCTTTGTCAATCTTTCTTCATGTGAAAGATTTCTAATTTGGGGAATTAACTTAGTCATCCTACGCTGAACACGTTCAAGTGAATTTATATCCATTCTATAATATGGCGACCAAAACTGAACTGCATAATCTAAATGGGGCCTAACTAGAGCAAGATATAGCTTGAGAACCACACCAGGTGTCTTGTTACTAACGCTGCGATTAATAAATCCAAGTGTCCGATTTGCCTTATTACGAACATTTATGCATTGATCCTTTTGTTTTAAATTCTTACTAATCATAACTCCCAGATCCCTTTCGCAATCCGACTTCGCAATCACAACACCATCTAGCTCGTATCTTGTAACTCTATCATCATTACCTAACCTCAGAACTTTACATTTATCAGCATTAAACTGCATCTGCCAATCCTTTGACCATTTCAAAACCCTATCTAGATCAACTTGAAGTGATAGTGAGTCCTCCTCCGAATGAATTTCCCTACCGATTTTCGTATCATCGGCAAATTTGCAAATGTTGCTACTCAAACCTGAATCTAAATCATTTATATATATTATAAACAACAGAGGTCCCAGGACAGAGCCTTGAGGCACTCCACTTACAACATTTTCCCACTCTGACTTGATTCCATTTATACTAACTCTCTGTTTCCTTTGGTATAGCCATGCCCTAATCCAGCTTAATATAGCACCCCCAATACCATGAGACTCTATTTTTTTAATCAGTCTTTCATGTGGCACTGTATCAAAAGCTTTGCTAAAGTCAAGGTATACAACATCGCAATCCTTACCACTATCAACTGCCTCAACAATGCTAGAATAAAAAGATAACAAATTTGTTAAACATGAACGGCCATTTATAAAACCATGTTGCGACTCAATTATTAATTTATGTTTTTCAAGATGAAGACGAATTTTATTTGCTATTATAGATTCGAGTAACTTTCCCACAATAGACGTTAGGCTAATTGGTCGATAGTTAGACGCAAGTGATCTATCTCCTTTCTTAAAAACTGGTATCACATTAGCAACTTTCCAAAACTCTGGCACTCTGCCTGACTCTATTGATTTATTAAATATGGTTGACAGTGGGTCACAAAGCTCCTCTTTGCATTCTTTAAGCACCCTAGCAAACACTTCATCCGGCCCTGGGGATTTGTTTGGTTTGAGTTTTACTATTTGTTTAAGAACATCCTCCCTGGTAACTGCTAAACTCGTCAACCTGTCCTCGTCCCCACCCACAGATGCCTCTGTTACTTTTAACCCCGCCCGTCTCGGTACACGTGTCGTCGCAGCTCCTTCTCAGGATGCAGCTACCTGCTTAGCCGCATCGTTCTGCATTGGGGAGACCCCAATGCAGAACCTCAGTGTTGGCTCTGTTCTCCTACGCTATGTTCCAACTGGTGTTAGAGACCTAAATGACTGCCACGAGGATATTATTTATCCTGAGATTTATTTGATTTGAGGATTTATTGCCAAACAAAACTTTCTATATTTTGTTTGGCAATAAATCCTCAAATCAAATAAATCTCAGGATAAATAATACCCAAATTTGTAACAAAATAGATGGCAAATTCCTTGGCATTCTCATTGACCACAAACTAAATTTCCAGGGACACATTTTTAATATATCAAAAAAAGATTCAAAAACTGTTGGCACTCTTTCTAAGATCAGATATTATGTACCTCGCCCTGTCCTGGTGACACACTATTACTCCCTCATCTATCCTTATCTCAACTATGGTATTTGTGCTTGGGGTTCTACTACCCAAAATCATTTACGTCCTCTAATTACTCAACACAAAGCTGCTGTTAGGACAATATCCAACTCTGGCCCCAGACATCACTCGGTACCCCTACTCAAATCTCTGAATATGTTAGATATTAAGTCACTGCACATCCTCTCATGTGTATTATATATATATATATATATATATATATATATATATATATATATATATATATATATATATATATATATATATATATATATGACAAAGTCAGACCAATCACGTGTTTATTTTCGTGTTTTTAATCACGTGTTTATTTTCGTGATATACACACACACACACATATATATATATATATATATATATATATATATATATATATATATATATATATATATATATATGCAACAATGATCACAAAAACACTGATCCAAGTATGCAGAATAACCACATATGAAAAATAGAAAATGCTTAACGCGTTTTCGGCTAATTCGCCTTCATCAGAGCAAAGTAGAATTGTATTGTTAAAAGTAAGGATTTTGTTGAACGAAACGTGATCGAGTCTGCTCTGATCAAACATTGTAACAACAGCCTTAATGTGAGCCCCGGTATGTACAAGTTGGATCCCTATTTAAGCCTCAATATAGCACGTCAAAACAATATAGCAATCATTTAAACACGTATGGCACTTGGAGATATTAATAGGAGCTGCCTTGTATGGGCCAATAGGCCTTCTGCAGTTACCTTCTTTCTTATAATTCCTTTCCTCCACTTATTTTTGGTGGTCAGGTGATCTGCCCAGGCGGATATAAAGGTCTGATCAGCAATCTTATCTTCATTCTACTTTGCTCTGATGAAGGCGAATTAGCCGAAAACGCGTTAAGCATTTTCTATTTTTCATATGTGGTTATTCTGCATACTTGGATCAGTGTTTTTGTGATCATTGTTGCATATATATATATATATATATATATATATATATATATATATATATATATATATATATATATATATATATATATATATATATATATATATATATGTCGTACCTAGTAGCCAGAACGCACTTTTTGGCCTACTATTCATGGCCCGATTTGCCTAATAAGCCAAGTTTTCCTGAATTAATATATTTTCTCTAATTTTTTTCTTATGAAATGATAAATCTACCCTTTTCATTATGTATGAGGTCAATTTTTCTTTATTGGAGTTAAAATTAACGTAGATATATGACCGAACCTAACCAACCCTACCTAACCTAACCTAACCTATCTTTATAGGTTAGGTTAGGTTAGGTAGCCGAAAAAGTTAGGTTAGGTTAGGTTAGGTAGGTTAGGTAATCGAAAAACAATTAATTCATGAAAACTTGGCTTATTAGGCAAATCGGGCCTTGCATAGTAGGCTGAGAAGTGCGTTCTGGCTACTAGGTACGACATATATATATATATATATATATATATATATATATATATATATATATATATATATATATATATATATATATATATATATATATATATATATATATAACTATATATATATATATATATATATATATATATATATATATATATATATATATATATATAACTATATATATATATATATATATATATATATATATATATATATATATATATATATATATATATATATATATATAACTATATATATATATATATATATATATATATATATATATATATATATATATATATATATATATATATATATATATATATATATATATATATATATATATATATATAACTCGCCTCAGTCATGACGCTCTCCGCATTGGAGTTGCCCTTCGCCTTGCCGCCCCCATTCTCACCGAACATAGGTGCATCTGCGGAACTGCGATGGCAGACCAATATGGTCGTCATGGTCTGGTATGTCGTAAATCACAGGGTAAAATTGCAAGACATGAAGAAGTCAACGACATCATAAAAGAGGAGCCTCGCCACAGCCCGCTGCCCGGCACAAAGAGAACCACACTTATCCAGACCTAACGACCCTCAGAAGCGCCCTGATGGGGTCACCTTGCTACCTTGGAAGGATGGTAAGCAAGTGGTATGGGACTACACGTGCGCTGCCACACTGGCCAGTACCTACCTCCACTACAGCACACGTGAAAGCGGTGGTGCTGCTTCTTTCAGGGAATCGCAGAAAATTATTAAATACAGAGGCCTAGCACACTGCTACAGCTTTGTTCCGATCGGCTCGGAGACCCTCGGTTCGTGGGGAAAATGTGCATTGAAGTTCCTAAAGGAATTGGGGGACAAATTGATCAGCGCTACAAAAGACCACAGAGAGCAAAAAGTTTCTTGTTCCAGCGCCTCAGTGTTGCGATTCAGAGGGGAAATGCCTGTTGCGTCTTGGGCACTAGTCCAACTTCAGAGGAATTCGAAGAAGTGTTTGACTTGCAACAATGATCGAACCCGTCTGTGACATTCATCAATGTTTCCCATTGTTGTGTTTTTCAAGAGATCCATAACCTTTAATCACCTTTTTGCATTATTATTTTTGTATCAACCCATGTATATCTTGTAACCATCAAATGCATAATAAAGCACAAAAAATAAAAAAGGAAGGGGGTGGTAGGAGAAAAGCACACAGAAACTGTATTGGAGGGGATCTAAACATTCCCTCTAATGCGTTATGCGTGGTTTCCTCCGAGGCTATGGGTCCCCCTTCTTCCAGCTAGAGGTGGTACTCCCTTCTATATATATATATATATATATATATATATATATATATATATATATATATATATATATATATATATATATATATATATATATATATATATATATATATATGTCGTACCTAGTAGCCAGAACGCACTTCTCGGCCTACTATGCAAGGCCCGATTTGCCTAATATGCCAAGTTTTCACGAATTAATGTTTTTTCGACTACCTAACCTACCTAACCTAACCTAACCTAACCTAACCTAACCTAACTTTTTCGGCTACCTAACCTAACCTATAAAGATAGGTTAGGTTAGGTTAGGTAGGGTTGGTTAGGTTCGGTCATATATCTACGTTAATTTTAACGCCAATAAAAAAAATGATCTCATACATAATGAAATGGGTAGCTTTATCATTTCATAAGAAAAACATTTGAGAAAATATATTAATTCAGGAAAACTTGGCTTATTAGGCAAATCGGGCCTTGCATAGTAGGCCGAGAAGTGCATTCTGGCTATTAGGTACGACATATATATATATATATATATATATATATATATATATATATATATATATAATATATATAACGCCAATAATATATATATATATATATATATATATATATATATATATATATATATATATATATATATATATATATATATATATTAGTATATTTTGGTAGCAGTCTTTCCTGTAGACATATATTATTAAATATGACCGAAAAAGTAAGATTAATAATTCTAACACGAATTTTCTCAATCTTTCGTACATTACGCTTCACTGTTGGAGGTAAATCAAAAATCACTTCTCCAAAATTCATTTTTATTTCTAGTCTGACGCGACACGGGCGCGTTTCGTAAAACTTATTACATTTTCAAAGACTTCACAAATACACAACTGATTAGAACTTGCGTTTCCCTGATTTTATATCTACATTTGAGTGAGGTGGGAAGGGTGATGTGGCATTACATTTGAGTGAGGTGGGAAGGGTGATGTGGCATTAACACAAGACAGAACACTAGGGGATATTAATAGGGTATTAAAAGTATCAACACAAGACAGAACAGAAACAATGGGTATTGAATAGAAGTGTTTGTAGAAAGCCTATTGGTCCATATTTCTTGATGCTTCTATATTGGAGCGGAGTCTTGAGGTGGGTAGAATATAGTTGTGCAATAATTGGCTGTTGATTGCTGGTGTTGACTTCTTGATGTGTAGTGCCTCGCAAACGTCAAGCCGCCTGCTATCGCTGTATCTATCGATGATTTCTGTGTTGTTTACTAGGATTTCTCTGGCGATGGTTTGGTTATGGGAAGAGATTATATGTTCCTTAATGGAGCCCTGTTGTTTATGCATCGTTAAACGCCTAGAAAGAGATGTTGTTGTCTTGCCTATATACTGGGTTTTTTGGAGCTTGCAGTCCCCAAGTGGGCATTTGAAGGCATAGACGACGTTAGTCTCTTTTAAAGCGTTCTGTTTTGTGTCTGGAGAGTTTCTCATGAGTAGGCTGGCCGTTTTTCTGGTTTTATAGTAAATCGTCCTGGCCGTTTTTCTGGTTTTATAGTAAATCGTCAGTTGTATCCTCTGATTTTTGTCTGTAGGGATAACGTTTCTATTAACAATATCTTTCAGGACCCTTTCCTCTGTTTTATGAGCTGTGGAAAAGAAGTTCCTGTAAAATAGTCTAATAGGGGGAATAGGTGTTGTGTTAGTTGTCTCTTCGGAGGTTGCATGGCTTTTCACTTTCCTTCTTATGATGTCTTCGATGAAACCATTGGAGAAGCCGTTATTGACTAGGACCTGCCTTACCCTACAGAGTTCTTCGTCGACTTGCTTCCATTCTGAGCTGTGGCTGAGAGCACGGTCGACGTATGCGTTAACAACACTCCTCTTGTACCTCTCAGGGCAGTCGCTGTTGGCATTTAGGCACATTCCTATGTTTGTTTCCTTAGTGTAGACTGCAGTGTGGAAACCTCCGCCCTTTTCCATGACTGTTACATCTAGAAAAGGCAGCTTCCCATCCTTTTCCGTCTCGGAAACAATATTGTTTGTCGACCATACTGTATTTTTGCTGTTTTTCTGCTATGTTCCCCCCTTTTTTTATTTTTGTATTTTCTCAACACATTTTATACTTTAATCTCAATTAGTATTAAGTTTTAGTCTTTAGTGTTTTACCTGCCCGAAACGCTTTGCGTAATAGAGGCTTTAGGCATTGTATGTACTAGCTCTATCTATAAATTCATCAATATTTGTATCACCCCTTGTATGTATGTACTTTACCTATATATACATTTGAATTTGAATTTGAATATTAAATATATCCTCAAAGCCTAAGGCCATTCTGTCCTCCAGGTGGGCACGTTTACTCGACCCCCTCGTGGTCATCGCCGTCAGCCCCTTCGAGTTGTAAAAAATCACCTTTGATAATAGGAGCCTTCCGCCCTCTATCATTCTTGCTGGTGCCAGATGCTACGTTCAGGAGTACATTCCCTCTCCTAGACTTTGCAATAAGTGCTGAAAGTTCAGGCATGGTGCTCTCAAATGCACAAGTACTGTGTATCTATGCCCCTTGTGTAGGGATGATGATCACTCTAAGTCAGAGTGCTCTTCCCCTCAGGCTCGCTACCTCAATTGCGGTGAACCTTCTCCCGCGCGTATGTTCACTACAATCTTAAGGAAGTCGTCCTCCACTTGAAACACTGGGATCGTCTGTCTTTTTAATGAAGCGAGACGCCAAGTTCACTGTCTCACCCCTTTCACTGGCGTATCTTGTGCTCGCGTGTTGCGTTCTACCTCTCCTCGTCCTTCCCACCTTACTCAGTCTCAACCGTTTCCAGGCCTTAGACACGGACACGCCCACCTCCTCCTCTGTTCCTTTACGTTCTGTCCTGAAGGGGCCCCCCTCCTGGTTCTCCATCTGGAGTTTTCCCCCTTCCTACCCAGTCTGCCATGTCTCCTGTGTCTTCTTTCCCCGATCCTTCTTCCCATCCCTCCCCCCAGTCTCTTGGCCCTCCACACCGCCTGTCTGTCCAGGCTGATATACATCATCCTCCCTGCAATCTCCATGTTGTTCACTCCCATTCATCTTCTCCTGTTAAGACAATTGAGTCTGTCACCCAGTACGTTGTTGCTGGAACACCTGTCTCTTCGAGTCTGAAACATAAGCCTGGCTCCTCTCTTTTGTCCTCCCCGGCGGGTAAGAAGGCAACACTCTCTTCCTTCCCCCCCCCCCCTACCCCTGACTCTCTCACTCCATCCCCTCCCATTTCGGTGGTCGTGCCCCCTGTCCCAGCCATGGAGGTTACTTTAGCCCCTGATTCCCTCCCCTGTTTCTGCCCCACCCCCTCCTCCTGCTGTCCCAGACCACCCCTCTCAGTTGTCTTCTCCTCCTCCGGAATCTACCCGTCCGCCTCTGGTCTGTCCTCCCACTCCCTTCACTCCATCCTTACTCAGTTTATAAATGCCCCCTTAACCCTGACTTTGCTGACTCTGATCCTGATCCTGAGCTTATTTAATATATTGTGTTCTTCTTTACCTTTGTTTCTTCATTATTCTCTGTTGCTGTCCTTTCTCTTTTTGCCGATGTCTATTCTTCAATGCTTCAATGGATTATTCGTGGATTTTATGCCAACTTCCATGAACTCCAACTCATGATTACACAGTTTTCACCCCTTTTTGTATGTCTCCAGGAGCCAATGCTTGGTGCTCGTCCTGGTCACTTCCGTGGTTATTACTTTTTCTCTCCCCCCTTCCCCAAACTTTTTCTGGGGCTCATAACTCTACTGCTCTCTCGATTCGTACTAATATTCCCTTCGTCCCCCTACATTTTCCATCCCTATCCAATGTTCTGCTGCCCATGTCTTTGTCAGAGTAAATGGTATACGGTTTGTTCCATTTATCTTCCCCCCCCCCCCCAAATGTCCCACTTTCTCTTCCTGATCTTAAGGACCTACTGGACTCCTTGCCGGAGCCTGTGCTCCTGTTGAGTGATTTCAACTGTTGACATACCTGTTGGGTATCTGGGGCTTTACTCGCATATTGAATTATTTAATAATGATAATTAACATAAATCGAAAGACCACCCACTTTTGAGAAAAGAGGGAAAACAAATAAAGGTGAGTATGAATTTAACACTATAGAACCAGTGCCTATGTATGGTAATTGATTTAACAATCACTTAAAGACAATGAATAGACTGTATTGTTAATTGATTAAAGTTAAAGCCTCAAATATCATCATTTGGGGGGTTATTTCTAGACGTTCATATATATCTAGGAACCAGTGTGGTTCGTCACTAGGTCATTAAAAGGTCAGTGTTACGGCCCTCTCGGGACGCAACGGGGTCCTTTCTCTGATGTTGTTAGAGGAAGATATATGTATCCGTTCCCGAGCCAGTAGTGGCTATCAAGGGATGAGATCCGTGACGCAAGTAACTTAAAAGGGAGTAGGGAAAGAAAGTTAAGAACTTAATATTATAATGTTCACCATCACCGATTAAATATATAGAATAAAAGAGTACACAAGGGGGAGGGGCATTAACACTTTACAAGGGGATCATGCACAATCTAGTCTTCTGCTGAAGACTCTTGATCAAGAAGCTAGGTGCCGAGTCCGCGGTGCTTTCTTCGTGGCCTCAAGACGTGTCCTCTGAGAACGCCGAGCCTACCCTGGCCACAGGTCAGCCACAACACAGGTCCACTGGGGGCACCGTCGTGGAGGCCGTCAACCACACGTCCAGCAGGTCTGCTGGCAGGTACTGAGCCACCAAGGCTGGTACGGCCACTCCACGAACGATAAAAGGGGTACGCCCTAGACAGGAGTCTCGTGTGATATCACCAATCACCCTCCTGTCCTCAATACCCCAGTGGATTATCGTCTCCAACAGTCGGTCCCGGGTAAATCCTTTCACTGCCACTCCAATGGCAGGCTAACACACCACAGTGTTCTTCCGGGGGGACGACGTCACAACAGCTGCAGCAAACTTCACAGTATGGAGACTGGCTGCCTCGGGTAGACTGACTCCACTTCCATCACAGTGGTCCCAGGTCGGCTCTGTAAGCAGACACGTCATCAATAACAGGGACACTAAAACACCACACTTACAGGCTCAGACACGAACACCTGACGTATCCAGTCCATAGATGGCGCTGTCGTCGGAGCACCACCTCACCAGAGGTCAGGAGCGGCTGTGTTGTGAGCTGCACCAGACTGGAAACTGGTCCTCGAGGCCAGTACACGCTGTCCTCACCAGGTGTCGTCGTCCGTTTGGCGGGGGTTTCGGGAGCTGACCCACAGATGGCGTGGTTGTCACTGCTCCAGGCTCGGACGCTGGATCCGGGTTCGTAACAGTCAGTAACATGGCAAAAACTGAACTAGAATGTAGATTCAAGATATGACATATTAAATAATTAATAATGAAAGATTATTAAATCTTAAGAAATAATAAATGTAGGTTCATTAAACACCGAGTGATAAATTCTTGCGTTAGATTATTCCTCTTAACTATCCTATATGAATTTATATATAGAAACTACTAATAATCTTATTCAAATTTCTACAAAAACATATGTCTTAGCTGTAAGACGACTTCACTAAGTCCGTTTCGTTACTCGCCCACGTGATCACAAGATTCCAATAATGAAGAAACCAGCAGTGAACATCATAGGTGAAGAGAGACAACTTGTTACATCCTCGCCTACACGCTGCAATCATGGAAATTTGAGTAGCATTTGATTAGGCTATGAATTATTTAAATATTAATTGAAATTGAAATAAAAAGGGAAAATCAACTAACATTGTAGTATAGGTCTTCTTGTAATATAACGACAGACTACCCACAAATACACAATCTTGAATGATGTATCAAACCAGAAAAGTATACTTAACGTGAGCGTGCGAGAACACTAAGGTCTGCCGGTATCGCATCTGTCAGTCCCTGGCGTCCACTGCTGTGTACGCGTAATAACAGGTCATGACTATAATTGTAGACGCATTATTAAACTGTTGAGCACTGTAGACCACGTGATGGTATTGAATGGCGGCCGTCTGTTGAGCTACCACGCAACTAATGCTGTGCGACTTGTCAGCCACGCCAATCCTCACGTCTCGCTGTGCGACTCGTCAGCCACGCCAATCCTACCGTCTCGCTGTGCGACTCGTCAGCCACGCCAATCCTCACGTCTCGCTGTGCGACTCGTCAGCCACGCCAATCCTCACGTCTCGCTGTGCGACTCGTCAGCCACGCCAATCCTCACGTCTCGCTGTGCGACTCGTCAGCCACGCCAATCCTCACGTCTCGCTGTGCGACTCGTCAGCCACGCCAATCCTCACGTCTCGCTGTGCGACTCGTCAGCCACGCCAATCCTCACGTCTTGCTGTGCGACTCGCCAGCCACGCCAATCCTCACATAATTAATTATTATACAGAATACTGATAAAAGTAGAGAACCTTACTCAATTCTCTAACATATTGGTAATAAATATGTCTTGCTAGACAATATCTGATGCAATCCTGCCTCTCGATGTGGTGAGAATGTCAGCAAATGACGCGCAGATAGAAATATTAATTTATATTAGTACTACATTAGGTAAAGTTAATTGATACTGTAATTAATATACAACAGTAGTGTATTGTGATACAATAGAGATGTATCAGTGTTGGAAATTTCCAACAATATCCTCTGGGGTGATGTTCTGACAAACACCCGAGGCCGCCTTCTGGAACCATTTGTCCTCTCTTCTTCCGTCTCTTCTGAATCCTGGTGAAACCACTCAAGTGAACTCTCGCACTCGCACCCTTTCATGTCTTGATCTTTTTCTTTGTTTGTCGTCTCTTTACTTAGATTTCACGTGACGGGTTTTTAATGACCTCCATAACAGTGACCATTTCCCCATCCTTGTTATCTTTTTCTCTTTTCACCCTCCCTTTTCCTTCCCTAGGTGGTAGTTTGCCAAGGCTGACTGGAATCTATTCACCCTCCATGCTACTCTCTCCGACCTCTCCGCTCTGCCTTTCCCTCACGCCCTCCTCCTTTTTCATGATACTGTCTTCGACACTGCCTTCCTCTTTATTCCTCGCTCTTCCTTCCGGGGCACGTAGAAGTGCGTTCTCTGGTGGAATGCGGACTGTGTCCGCTGTAAGCGTGCAGCCTGGAATAAATACCAACGTCGGCAGACGGCTGATTCTTTTATTTTGTTTCGGAAGGCAAGAGCAGTGGCCCATAGGACCATCCGTACAGCTAAACGTGAGAGTTGGCAATCTTATGTTTCCACCATTACATCCGAAACTCCTCTACCGCAAATCTGGAAGAAAGTCCGCAAGAAGTAAGTTCGTTCCAGATGTCTCACGGTCCTTCACCTCCAGGTACTCTTGTGGCGGACCCAGTGAAGGTCGTAACCGAACTGGGTTCCCACTTTTCTACTGTTAGCTCTGGTTCTCATCTTCCTCAATCCTTCCTTCTTCTTAAGCCCGCTCTTGAATCTCATCCCTTAGATTTCTGCACTCATCTCCACCTTCCCTATAAAGATGCCTTCTCTCTCTCTCTCTTTGAACTGCAGTCTGCCCTGGCCCTCTGCGGTTCTACGGCAGGGGGTTAAGATGAAATTCATTATGAGATGCTTCGGCATCCCCCTCTTTGCACGTCTCGGTATTTACTGAGTCTGTATAATCAGGTCTGGGAGTCGTCGTCAGTCTCTGAGGACTGGCTCAATGCCGTTGTACTGCCCTATTCGGAAACCGGGGTCTCTCGGGACATTCCCTAAGGACTTCCGCCCTATTTCCCTCACCGAGTTGTGTTAACAAACTCTTTGAATGAGTGGACAATGTGTGTCTGATGTAGTACTTGGAATGCTTTCACCTCGTCTTCCCTTCTGAATTTGGTTTTCACAAGTGCCGCAGCACGACTTATGTTCTGGTGAACTTGGACGTTCATATTCGCACTGCTTTTGCTGTGAAGACCTTCATTGTAGCTTTCCTTTTTGACCTGGAAAAGGCTACGACACCACCTGGAGATACCATATTCTGTCCCAACTTCGTTATTTTGGCCTTCGTGGTAATCTCCCTCTCTTCCTCCGAAGCTTCCTCTCTCATCGTTCCTTTAGAGTGAGGCTTGGTGCCACTCTCTCTGCCTCTTTTCGACAATACGAAGGTGTACCCCAAGGTAGTGTTCTGAGTACTAATCTTTTTCTGGTTGCCCTCAATGGTCTTCTTCCCTCCCTTCTGGCGTCTTCTCCGCTCTCTATATCAACGATCTTGCCCTCTGCTGTCGAAGTGATGATTCACCTATCCTTCAACGGCGGCTTCAACTTGCGATTGATGCCGTGTTGTCTTGGGCCTCCAATCATGACTTCAAGTTCTCTGCAACTAAGACTTTTGCTGTGACTTTTACTCGGAGCATGTCGTTCTCCGTCCCTCTTTGTCGCTTTATGGTCATCCCCATGTGTACAAAGATTTTCCTAAGCTTTTGGGGTTAATCTTTGACACTCGTTTGTCTTGGTCACCCCATATTTCTTACCTCCGTGTTGAATGCTCTAAGGCCCTTAACCTACTTAAGGTTTTGTCCCATACTTCTTGGGGACCGGATAGGAGTACACTCCTCTCTTTACATTCCTCTCTCGTACTGTTCAATCTCGATTATGGTTGCATTGCTTACTCTTCTGCTTCTCCTTCTACTCTTCGCCGTCTTGATCCTTGGCACCATACTGGGTTGCACCTCAGCTCTGGTGCCTTTCGTTCAACTCCTACCCTCAGCTTGTATGTTGACACTCGCTTCCTGTCTCTCCAGGACCGCCGAGACCGCTACTATCTTCGCTACCTTGCGTGGTCCTTACAACACCCTCACTCTTGCCTGTGTCGTGCTTTGACTTTTCCCCAGTCCTATAGTTCCTGTTCCCCTTCACCATCTCCCTCTTTCTGTCTGGTTGTCTCTCCTGCAACATTCTCTTTCAGTTAGTATTATTAACATTTCTCCTCGTGTTGTTCCGTGCATGCCTCTGTGGAGGGTCCCCCTTCCTAAATATTGTAAATCTCTGACTCACATCACTAACGCTTTTACCCCTTCTACAGTTCTAAAACGCCTTTTCCTTGAACACTTATCTTCACACTCCCACTCCGTTTCCATCTTCACCATTTGGTCTAAATCTGTGCATGGTATAGGCAACTCTGTTGTTTTTCCTGACCACACCTATATGTGTCGCCTGCTTCCAGACTAGCATCTTCACTGCAGAACTTTATGCTATTCTCTATGCTCTTCGTCTCCTGCTTTCTCGCTGTCAATCCTCCTTTGTGGTTGTAGTTGACTCTCGCAGTGCCTTTATGGCTCTGGAGTCCTTTAATCCAGTCAATCTGGTGGTCGTCGAGGTTCAACATTGACTGTTTCTTATCTCCAGTAGATTTAAGACAATTGAGTTTTGCTGGGTTCCCAGCCATATTGGTGTCTCTTTCAATGAGCGTGTGGATGCTGCCGCTCAGGAAGCTCTCCGCACCTATCCTATCTCCCATAAAGGTATTCTTTATTCTGACTTTTACCCAGTTATTCATTCCTCCATCCTTGCCCAATGGCAGAGTTGTTGGTCTTCTGATACTGGTAACAAACTGCATACTCTTAAGAGTAGTGTGTCCCCGTGGCCTTCCTCCTACCACCGTAACGAGTGGGAAACGGTTCTGGCGAGGTTGCGTATTGGCCATACGAGCTTAAGTGTCTCATGGACACTTAATGGAGCGCCGCCCTGCTCCTTATTGTCCTAACTGCATTATCCCTCTTACAGTTGTGCATATCCTTGTTGAATGTCTTCACTTCCAGGACGAGCGTGTCTTGCTTTCCGACCGTCCCTCGCGGTCACTTGTCCCTCGATAGGATTCACCAAGAATCAGATACTTTTGATATCGTTCGCCTTAAGCGTTTGTTCTCGTATTGGCATTCTTAGTGATATGTAGTGCCCTCTGATTATTCCACACATTTGATGGTGCTACATAACCTTCCCGGTTTGGAGCCTTCTTTGATAATTACTTACTTGCGTTAATACACAAAACAGCAGTAAAGATATGCCAACCCATTCTCACACAAGACAGCACATATATGACTTAATGCTTAAAGTCAATATGTTGAATATGAATTAGTAAATATGTGATATATTCCCAGTTACTTTTTTTCCAAGGCCCAAACTCTTCCTCACGTACCAACTTGCGTCTCACAGTACCCGTCCGTCAACCTAGATAGCAGAATAGTCGTGATTGGTTCAATTATAAGGAAAATTGTACTTTTCAGGTCCCACATGGGTTGTGAAATTTACCTACTATTGTCCATGCTCTTAGAATATTATAGATCAGCTACTTCCTATTGAAGGTTCGTAGTTTTGTTTTGAGAAATATTAGTTGTTCTTAGTAAATTATAATAAGCACTAAAAATTATTACATAGAATAACAGTCCTTCACCAATCAATATTATATACCATAGTTGGTGCTTTACAAATCTTTAAAGGATGTTTTGTAGGAACGCTAACAGAAAACGATGGTTCATTGGAATGTCTATGGGGTAAACTACTCTAAACAGGATGGTATTGTGTCTACTATACCAACTACAGGATCGGTATATTGTCCACTACCACCTGTTAGGTGAGTAAGGGGTGCAATACCACCCACAGGATGGGTATGAGGGTCACATCCACCCAGAGGATGAGTATGGGGATCACATCCACCCACAGGAAGGGTATGGGGTCCAATACCACCCACAGGATGAGTATGGCGTCCACTACAACCCACAGGATGGGTATGGGGCTCCAACCACCCATAGAATGGGTATGGGGCTCCAACCACCCATAAAATGGGTATGGGGTCCAATAACACCCACTAGATGTGTATATGGCGTCCATTGCCGCGCGTCGAGCTCGAAAACCGCAGCATTCATCTCAGAACCATGCCTATTTCACGCAGATTCCTTAATAAACGTAAAAGTTTTATGTCACAAGAAAGATAGAAATATAAGCTTCATTCTAAATACCTTACCATGGGCATATTTAAATTTAAACCGAAGATACGTGTACTTTTATAATAGCCGAGCTCCGACCCCGGACAGATCGATCGACCGAGCAACTCTCTCTCAGAACAATGTTTATTTCACGTGAATTCGTTAGTAAACATATATGTTTTATATGTCTCAAGAAAGACAGACATATATAAGCTTCACTTTAAACACTTTACTATAGACATATTTAAATTTCTAATGAAGATTATTGTATTTTAAAAATTACGGAGCTCCCACCCCGTACAGACTGAACGACAGAGCAACTCTCTCTCAGATCAATGTTTATTTCACGTAAATTCGTTAATAAACACAAATGTTTTATAAGTCTTAAGCAAGATAGAAATAAGAGCTTCATTTTAAATACATTACAATAGACATATTTATAGCTCAAGTGAAGATACATATGTTTTTATAGTAGCGCTCAGTAGCTTGTCGGGCATGGAGTGCAGACGCCTACGCACTTTTTTTTTTTTTTTTTTTTTTTTAAGATATATACAAGAGTTGTTACATTCTTGTACAGCCACTAGTACGCGTAGCGTTTCGGGCAGGTCCCTGGAATACGATCCCCTGCCGCGAAGAATCGTTTTTTCATCCAAGTACACATTTTACTGTTGCGTTAAACAGAGGCTACAGTTAAGGAATTGCGCCCAGTAAATCCTCCCCGGCCAGGATACGAACCCATGACATAGCGCTCGCGGAACGCCAGGCGAGTGTCTTACCACTACACCCGATATATTGTATAATTAACAAAGATACGCTAATAAAGCCTAAAATCTTATATGCCTCCAGAAAGACCGATATATGAACATTATTATAATTGCACCAAATGAAATATATCATGTTCGAGAACAAAGATATATCAATTTTAAATTAAGTTTCGACTCTCTCTCGGGTGAGAGAGATGGGGCGACTCTCGCCCCATCTATTGCAGATTCTGTGCACTAAATACCCAAAGCTACTCAAACCCTCCTAGCATTATTTAAGTAATGAAGTAATATGGTATATTTACTCACTATAATGTGGGTGCTGAATGCAGAACATGAGAAAACATATATTTACTCCAAACTAATATAATTTCATTATGAAATAAGTAGCATCAAAGGAAGTCGATGGTCCAAGCAGCAATGTTGTGGAGCGACTTATCCAAGATATATCGTTGTTTGGAAAGTGTTTGTTGGCATATCCAGTTGTCGCACTTCTCTGCTCAAATTATCACAAATTTAAATTATAATGTTAACAAGTAGAATACGTATTTTTAATATAATCTAACATAACTAGCCAGAAAACATTTAACATTAATTAAAAAATATATGTTTGGAAGTTAAATCGACTTCATAGGACAATGGTTTTGTTATATATACTCGTTATTCGTTGACATGCGTTCGCTACTTAAACTACCATGTACTGTACTTATGTAAAATCTCCCATGTCTCTTCGCTCATCTCACCGAACCCTACAGGCTCTGTGATATATTGTTTAATTAATTGAGATTCACAAATAAAGCTAATAATTGTATATGTTATCAAAAAGGCAGAGCTTAGTTTAGTTCATTTATTATGCACTCCATACCCATCCTATGGACGATAGTGGAGTGTTACAGAGGCACATAATGGGCTCAGGGAATGAGCCCCACAATTCATATAGCCAAGCAAGTTATAATCTTGATAAGCTAGTTACAAAAGTCAATACACATTGTCACATCAACAATGGGCTCGAGTCCGACCACAAGTACAGTTTATAATTTAAGCAACTGACATATATGGAGGGCTAGTGTCACAATTGATATGTTTATCCTACACATAACCCCCTCTCCCCCATCCAATGGGCAGCGGTGGATAGGTTACAATCAAGTTTTTTTTTGCGTTTTATTCAGAGATTAGGTCTTATTAGGTGAGGAAAGATATTCATATTTTAAAGAAGGTTTCTTGGCTCTCCATTTGTAACAAACTTACACATTGATGGAAAATATACAACCTTTGAAAATCAATATTAGTTTGATCTAGATATTGTAATTAACGAAAGTATTTATGTCATCAGAAAGGTAGAAATATAGGATACATTTAAAATCCTTTGTCATAAATATAACTGAAGTGAAAACGAAGATATATGCGTTTTGATAGTTACTTGATGGCTTGCTCTGAGAGTGTGAAGCTCTGCACACCAGCCAATAAATTGTATAATTAGTTTCCATATATTTTAATTAATCTTAAAAATCTATATGTCAGAAGAAAGGAAGATGTAGTCGTTAATGTGACAACATTTAAAAATATATATCTCTTAAGGTAAATAAATAATACCACCTTATCGCCGGTGTCCGGACACATGAAAATTACCTAGGTATCAGTATCCAGCCAGGCGGGGATCACAGGCTGCACAATACTGATAAATTATATAATGCACTACTTGTGGTCGATCTCGAACCCATTTATGATTTGACGACTTATAGTGAATTTTGTAACTAGCTCATTAAGATTGTATCTTGCTTAGCTAAATGAATTGTGGGGTTCGGTCCATTCATTTTCTTTCTTTATTATGCACCCCATAATACCCATCCTGTGGGCGGTGGTGTAAAGGATTACAGAGGCACATAATCGGTTCAGGAACTGAACCCTCTAGTTCGTTTAGCTAAGCAAATAACAATCTTTTGACGCTAGTTACAAAATTATTAATGTACACATACTTATGCATACATGTACATATACATACGTATACATATATAAATACACATACATATTTAATCACCCACACAAATACACACATCAGTAATTTTTTGTGTCACAAGTGATTCAACAAGAGGCTCACAACAGTCACTATACAAGGCACTTTACATCTATGAGGAGTCGCACAGTTACTAGTCTTGCTCCACACCCACCCAACTGGGCGGCAGCTTTACAGTCATGTGCTCCACACCCACCCAACTGGGCGGCAGCTTTACAGTCATGTTCTCCACACCCACCCAACTGGGCGGCAGCTTTACAGTTACCTGGTGTTATTCTTCGCCTATATCTTTTTCTGGTTAATCCCTATTTACATTATGCAGTTCAGGTTTCGTCGCCATACTATAGTTTTTAGTTTAGTTAATTTATCACATAATGGGTTCAGGGACTGAACACACAATTTATTTATCTAAGCAAGTTACAATCTTGAGGAGCTAGCCACAAAATTCATAACACATCGTCACATCAACAACATGTGTTCGAGATCGACCACAAGTACAGTTTCTAAATTAAGCAAATGCTATATGTGGAGAGCTAGTGTCACAATTGATATGTTTGTCCTGCACATTTCCACAGTAGTTTGCTTGGGTTTCTTGGGTACATAGACAAGAGACTGAACTTCAGCACCCACATACAACACATAAAGGGATGCTCTGAGAGAGAGAGAGAGAGAGAGAGAGAGAGAGAGAGAGAGAGAGAGAGAGAGAGAGAGAGAGAGAGAGAGAGAGAGAGAGAGAGAGAGAGAGAGAGAGAGGGAGAGTAAAAATATCCACTGAGGTCTGATTAAGTCCTTTTGGGGACCTTAATCATTAGGACGTTCAATGATTAACGCAAAGTGAAGCGTATTCAGATGGTATATTGACAACATTCAGCATATCTCATAATGACCTAGTAGTACTTGGTGCACAAATACCTTTTCCAAAGGAATCGCAAAACATAATTAAACACAACTGTACCGTACAGTGTTATATATTTATTTCAGTTTGAACAATTTTTAACATTAAAGAATAAATCCTTTAATTGGTTGAAATTGGTTTTAATATTCGAAATCTAATTTGTTGATGTTAAATAATATAAGGTTCAAATTTATTAAGATACATACTTTAAAAACTATTTCTATTTGAAATTTAAATAACATTCAAAGAGTACAGAATATAACAAATACCGACTATATAAAAGACCTGATAGTTGCAGCACTTAATTATGCTATTGTAACACATTGAAAGTAATAACATTATATGATTCAGCAAAGCATTTGGTAAGGTTATAATAATAATAATAATAATAATGATAATAATAATAATAATAATAATAATAATAATGTATTAATTAAGTATTTTAAATTATAATTTACAACTTGCTAGCGCACAAGAAACAAATCCACGAATCATCATTACATTCTGTAACACCTACACATGATCCATGGTGCCAAATATTGCAACGTTCACAGCATACCATCAGCTTCAAATCATTTAGCTTTCTGCAAATGCAGTACACTTCCATCGAGCATGACCGGATGATTCGTTTTCTTCTCAGTGTCTGAGCTGCAGGGAATGAGATGAGACACTTTCCTTTAAAGTTCTCTTGAAGATGTTGTCTCATTCTGCATATCATACGAGGTTCACCGGATCTACACCACTTGCAAGTGATGCAGCAAACGCCACAGCATATACCCCACTCATACTTGAGTCCTTGTGTCTGCTGACATTCATTATATTGCATATCAGCTTATCATCCTGGCAATTAGCAAGAGCATACAAGATAACTTCAGTAGATTTGGATGGTAATTTATGCCTGGTGTCGTATATGTTAATTTGTCCAGTTACTCCAATGTTGGAAACGGTGGCCCAGTGACAACCATCAACTTGGATAATTTGAATAAATTCACCAATTGTAACTGGCCAGGAGAGGTCCCGCTACCACGCTGGGTCATGAAGGCCTTCTAGGCTTGGCACAGTTTGTTTGATGAGGTCACATGCAGATTTTATATGAAGGTCAGAGAGCTGTACATTTGTTCCAATGTTCATTATCTCGTCATTTGTTAAATAATTTAACATTGTCGAATGTGAAGCACTGTTATCACTCTCCTTATTGTTGCATTGGTGTGAGGAGTGGCAGTGATTGGTTCAGTTTATTTTTTTTTTTAAATAGGGACATAAATTTGTACTGCAGATACCAGTACAGTTGCACCGTTTCTTTATATATTTTATACTTGGGTTAGCAAGGCGAGACGCTTCTCTTAACGTGATACTGTTGGTATCAAATAGAAATAGTTTTTAAAGTATGTATCTTAATAAATTTGAACCTTATATTATCAACATCAACATATTATATTATTTAACATCAACAAATTAGATTTCAAATGTTAAAACCAATTTCAACCAATTAAAGGATTTATCCTTTTTAAAGGATTTAATTAAAGGATTTGACACAAAAATCAGTATGAAAATTACCTCGGCTGAGGATATTGAAAAACTTCAAGCTGATATTAATAAAGTTTTCGACTGGGCATCAGAAAATAACATGATGTTTAACAGTGATAAATTCCAGGTACTCAGGTACGGTAAAAATGAGGACCTTAAACATAATACAGAGTACAAAACACAATCAAATGTACCCATAGTATTAAAACAGCATGTAATGGATTTGGGAATAATAATGTCTGACGACCTAACGTTTAAGGAGCATAACCAAGCAAATATTGCGACAGCCAGAAAAATGATAGGATAGATTACGAGAACTTTCAAATCCAGGGATCCCATCACAATGGCTGTACTCTTCAAGTCACTTGTGTTGTCCCGTCTTGAGTACTGCTCAGTACTCACTTCCCCCTTCAGAGCAGGAGAGATTGCTGAAATAGAGGGAATACAGAGAACATATACGGCACGCATAGACGCAATAAAGCACCTAAATTATTGGGATCGTCTCAAAGCCCTCCAAATGTACTCACTAGAAAGAAGACGAGAGAGATATCAAATAATATACACCTGGAAGATACTGGAGGGCCAAGTACCAAATCTACACAGTAAAATAACAACGTACTGGAGTGAACGATATGGAAGAAAATGTAGAATAGAACCAGTGAAGAGCAGAGGTGCCATAGGCACAATCAGAGAACACTGTATAAACATCAGAGGTCCGCGGTTGTTCAACGTCCTCCCAGCAAGCATAAGAAATATTGCCGGAACAACCGGGGACATTTTCAAGAGGAAACTAGATTTATTCCTCCAAGGAGTGCCGGACCAACCGGGCTGTGGTGGGTATGTGGGCCTGCGGGCCGCTCCAAGCAACAGCCTAGTGGACCAAACTCTCACAAGTCAAGCCTGGCCTCGGGCCGGGCTTGGGGAGTAGAAGAACTCCCAGAACCCCATCAACCAGGTATCCTTTAATGTTAAAAATTGTTCAAATTGAAATAAATATATAACACTGTACAGTACAGTTGTGTTTGCCTGCCACAGCCTGCCACAGCCTTGAGAGCACGGAGCCTCTCTCTACATTGGCGACCCAGTCTGGCTAAACATTGCGGTACAGTAGAACCTCAAGACCAAGGTATTTGTATCTGGTAACTAGTCGAGCAGAGAGCCATCATCCAACTGCATTTTGCGATCGGCCCCACCCCGTCTGGGTGGGTGTCGGTTCAGGATCTTTGTTTTCTCTACTGAGATGACTAAGCATAGTTCCTGACATGTGGACAATACAGAGTTCAGAACATTTTGGGTGTTGGTATACCCATTGGTGTGGATCAGTATATCATCCACATAGCTAATGATGTGTTCGCTGGACCTTCTAGTTACAAAGTTTAAAAGTGCACTGATTAACACATTGAACAGAGTAGGACTGAGGACACCTCCCTGTGGAGTGCCAAGTTCAAAAAATCTCGTTACACTCCTATGCCCATGGAACAGTACAGATGACTTCCTGTTGGATAGATAGCCTCTTATCCACCGTAGAAGCCATCCTCCAACATTTATTTTAGCAAGTTCTCTCAGAATGACGTGTGGGTTAGCAATGTCAAAGGCTGACTTAAGATCTAGGAAAGTGGTGTATGATCTATCAGTATGCAGGGTGAGGAATGTGGTAATACAGTGATGTACACTCTTTCCATGCATAAAGCCATATATCTGGGGAGACAACATATTAATAATTTTGTAAAGGAGACGGTTGAGAACCATCCTCTCAAGACACTTATAGAGACAACTAGTGAGGGAGATTGGGCGAAAAGCACTCGGCTGGTGAGGTTTAGGAATGGGAATAATAACACTGTTGGTCCATGACTTAGGAAGCTCCCCAGTTACATAGCTCATATTATACAATTGAAGAAAGGTATTCCCTGGAACTAGCAGAAGCATATGCAGTATGCCGTCAGTAACTCCATCCTTCCCGGGTGATGTAGCTTTGCCTTTATGTAGAGCAGAATCTAGTTTGTATTCAGTAAAAAGCATGTCACAGTCATCCTCTTGATGACGCATGAAGTCAAGGAGCCTTGCCCTATCAGTATATCTATTATTTAATTCATTCTTTGAGGGTAGAGGAAGACTGTCAAAGCTGGAAGTCGTGGCCCAAGCATCAACAAGCTCATTTGCTCTGTGCAAAGGATTAGGGTACGAGATCTCTGCAGCATTTTTCCCTTTGATCTTGTTGATATC
Source organism: Procambarus clarkii (assembly GCF_040958095.1). Taxonomy (NCBI): domain Eukaryota; kingdom Metazoa; phylum Arthropoda; class Malacostraca; order Decapoda; family Cambaridae; genus Procambarus; species Procambarus clarkii. The sequence continues at coordinate 163,475 of NW_027189157.1, read as the reverse complement.
CTTCCATGCCCGACTTAGTGGCGTGTGAGAATTGAGACCACGGACAAAAGTTTCCCAGTCTGTCTGCCTCAGCTCCACCATACGTTCCCTGGCCTTAGCCAGAGCCGCTTGAAAGAGCCGAAGCATTTCAGCAGTGCGGGTCCTTCTACAAGCTAGTCCAATTATTCTGGCAGTGCGTTTTAGTGTCTGCAATTTAGAATCATTATAATAAACATAAGTGCTATGACCAGTGTAATTTGGGTTACGTGGCCTGGACGATGGATCAAGTGATTCTATAAACTGTTCGAGAGTACCTGTGAGCTCATTGTTAAAATCTTCAACTGATGAAGGCTCAGATGACTGCACCATTCTGACACATGAGCAACAAGATTGTCTCGTTGATCGATGGGCACAGCCAGCCTCTTCCGCTTGAACACTCCACCAGGGAGGATAGAGCTGCCAATGCTTACAGTGGCTAATATGGGCAGATGATCAGACGCCATAACTGGCACTATTGACGAGGCGCACACGGTGTGGGAGACGTTGAAACCGAGACATAGATCAGGAATACCTCCGTAGATATGCGTCGGTTCAAGGTCACCCACAATCTGTGCATCATCGTGACTACCTAATAGTGACAACAGATGGTTGCCGTTACGATTACTGAACTGCGAATTACCAATATTCCTATGTCTAGCGTTATAATCACCTTTAATGATGGTAGGCTCAGTCTGAATAGAGATAGGAAGGTCAGCATAATTAAAGTTACAAGGAGTCGATTATTTAGTACATAGTTGTTTTTCACTTAAACTGGATGATAGAGGGGGAGTCTTTAACGTGATTGGGAATACATACATACATACATCCATACATACATGCATGCGTACATCCATTCATACATACATACATACATACATACATACATACATACATACATACATACATACATACATACATACATGCATACATGCATACATGCATACATACATACATACATACATACATGCGTATATAAATACATGCGTATATACATGCGTATATAAATACATACATACATACATTACATACATACATACATACATGCATGCGTACATACATACATCCATCCATCTATCCATACATACATACATACATACATGCATACATACATACATACATACATACATACATACATACATACATACATACATACATACATGCATGCGTACATACATACATCCATCCATCTATCCATTCATACATGCATACATACATACATACATACATACATACATACATGCATGCATGCATACATACATACATACATACATACATACATACATACATGCATACATACATACATGCATGCATGCATGCATGCATACATACATACATACATACATACATACATACATACATACATACATGCATACATACATACATGCATGCGTACATACATACATCCATCCATCTATCCATACATACATACATACATACATACATGCATACATACATACATACATACATACATACATACATACATACATACATACATACATACATGCGTACATACATACATACATACATACATACATACATACATACATACATACATGCGTACATACATACATCCATACATACATGCATACATACATACATGCATGCGTACATACATACATCCATCCATCTATCCATACATACATACATGCATACATACATACATACATACATACATACATACATACATACATACATGCGTACATACATACATACATACATACATACATACATACATACATACATACATACATACATGCGTACATACATACATCCATACATACATGCATGCGTACATACATCCATCCATCCATCCATCCATCCATCCATACATACATACATACATACATACATACATACATACATACATACATACACGTCCAGCCAGCATATAGCTATTTCGGGACAAAATCCAATACAGTTTATATTGGTGAGACGCCACTGTGATGAGGAGTTTAAATATCACAGGAACTGTAGGTTAATGTGTGACATAGCTGAGGTTAGATGAGGCATCTACAAGCATCAGCTGGAGGCTGATGGAGTGTTGTGGAGGCTGGTGGTACTATGCCCAGATGTTGGAGGGTGGATTTGACTCTCCCACCCTCCCTCCAACTCCCCCCCCCCCCCCCCACACATTGACCGCAGTACGTCTAAGGTTACTTTCCACTCTCGCTTACCAAGGGTATAACCCCCGCCCCTCCCAACACACACACATGCATCAGATTCTTAACTTACAATATTTATGATTTACCAATTTATGTTACTACACTGACTGTCAATTTCACAATATTGTATAAACTTTGATGAATCGCTCGTCTATGGGTCATCCAATAATGTTAGCAGACTTCTAGATGTTACCACTGCTAGGTTTAGGCTCAGCTACAAGTACCTCTGGAAGTTTGTAACATCTGATGATGTAGATTTGACTAAATGTAAACTCTGTCAGCAGAACTATTCGCATACTTTGCGTCATTATATAATGGAATGTGAAAAATCGCGGAATTTAAAGATAACAACATCAATAGTGTCCATGAAATGTGTAAGTACTTCATTCATAATGATGTGCTGCTCGAAATCTTAGCGAAGTATCCAAAATTTGCTTACTGTAGGTAATGCATACACATGACTGTAAAGCTGCCGCCCAGTTGGGTGGGTGTGGAGCACATGACTGTAAAGCTGCCGCCCAGTTGGGTGGGTGTGGAGCACATGACTGTAAAGCTGCCTCCCAGTTGGGTGGGTGTGGAGCACATGACTGTAAAGCTGCCGCCCAGTTGGGTGGGTGTGGAGCACATGACTGTAAAGCTGCCGCCCAGTTGGGTGGGTGTGGAGCACATGACTGTAAAGCTGCCGCCCAGTTGGGTGGGTGTGGAGCACATGACTGTAAAGCAGCCGCCCAGTTGGGTGGGTGTGGAGCACATGACTGTAAAGCTGCCGCCCAGTTGGGTGGGTGTGGAGCACATGACTGTAAAGCTGCCGCCCAGTTGGGTGGGTGTGGAGCACATGACTGTAAAGCTGCCGCCCAGTTGGGTGGGTGTGGAGCACATGACTGTAAAGCTGCCGCCCAGTTGGGTGGGTGTGCAGCAAGACTAGTAACTGTGTGACTCACCATAAATGTAAAGTGCCTTGTATAGTGACTGTTGTGAGCCTCTTGTTGAATCACTTGTGACACAAAAGATTACTGATGTGTGTATTTGTGGTGGTGATTAAATATGTATGTGTATGTATATATGTATACGTATGAATATGTACATGTATGCATAAGTATGTGTACATTAATAATTTTGTAACTAGCGTCAAAAGATTGTTATTTGCTTAGCTAAACGAACTAGAGGGTTCAGTTCCTGAACCGATTATGTGCCTCTGTAATCCTTTACACCACCGCCCACGGGATGTGTATTATGGGGTGCATAATAAAGAAAGAAAATGAATGGACCGAACCCCACAATTCATTTAGCTAAGCAAGTTACAATCTTAATGAGCTACTTACAAAATTCACTATAAGTCGTCACATCATAAATGGGTTCGAGATCGACCACAAGTAGTGCATTACATAAATTTATCAGTATTGTGCAGCCTGTGATCCCCGCCTGGCTGGATACTGATACCTAGGTAATTTTCATGTGTCAGGACACCGGCAATAAGGTGGTATTATTTATTTAACTTAAGATATATATATTTTTAAATGTTGTCACATTAACGGCTACATCTTCCTTTCTTCTGACATATAGATTTTTAAGATTAATTAAAATATATGGAAACTAATTATACAATTTATTGGCTGGTGTGCAGGGCTTCACACTCTCAGAGCAAGCCATCAAGTAACTATCAAAACGCATATATCTTCGTTTTCACTTCAGTTATATTTATGACAAAGGATTTTAAATGTAGCCTATATTTCTACCTTTCAGATGACATAAATACTTTCGTTAATTACAATATCTAGATCAAACTAACATTGATTTTCAAAAGGTTGTATATTTTCCATCAATGGAGAGCATCAGCCAAGAAGCCTTCTTTAAAATATGAATATCTTTCCTCACCCAATAAGATCTAATCTCTGAATAAAACGCAAAAAACGACTTGATTGTAACCTATCCACCGCTGCCCATTGGATGGGGGAGAGGGGGTTATGTGTAGGATAAACATATCAATTGTGACACTAGCCCTCCATATATGTCAGTTGCTTAAATTATAAACTGTACTTGTGGTCGGACTCGAGCCCATTGTTGATGTGACAATGTGTATTGACTTTTGTAACTAGCTTATCAAGATTATAACTTGCTTGGCTATATGAATTGTGGGGCTCATTCCCTGAGCCCATTATGTGCCTCTGTAACACTCCACTATCGTCCATAGGATGGGTATGGAGTGCATAATAAATGAACTAAACTAAGCTCTGCCTTTTTGATAACATATACAATTATAAGCTTTATTTGTGAATCTCAATTAATTAAACAATATATCACAGAGCCTGTAGGGTTCGGTGAGATGAGCGAAGAGACATGGGAGATTTTACATAAGTACAGTACATGGTAGTTTAAGTAGCGAACGCATGTCAACGAATAAAGAGTATATATAACAAAACCATTGTCCTATGAAGTCGATTTAACTTCCAAACATATATTTTTTAATTAATGTTAAATGTTTTCTGGCTAGTTATGTTAGATTTTATTAAAAATACGTATTCTACTTGTTAACATTATAATTTAAATTTGTGATAATTTGAGCAGAGAAGTGCGACAACTGGATATGCCAACAAACACTTTCCAAACAATGATATATCTTGGATAAGTCGCTCCACAACATTGCTGCTTGGACCATCGACTTCCTTTGATGCTACTTATTTCATAATGAAATTATATTAGTTTGGAGTAAATATATGTTTTCTCATGTTCTGCATTCAGCACCCACATTATAGTGAGTAAATATACCATATTACTTCATTACTTAAATAATGCTAGGAGGGTTTGAGTAGCTTTGGGTATTTAGTGCACAGAATCTGCAATAGATGGGGCGAGAGTCGCCCCATCTCTCTCACCCGAGAGAGAGTCGAAACTTAATTTAAAATTGATATATCTTTGTTCTCGAACATGATATATTTCATTTGGTGCAATTATAATAATGTTCATATATCGGTCTTTCTGGAGGCATATAAGATTTTAGGCTTTATTAGCGTATCTTTGTTAATTATACAATATATCGGGTGTAGTGGTAAGACACTCGCCTGGCGTTCCGCGAGCGCTATGTCATGGGTTCGTATCCTGGCCGGGGAGGATTTACTGGGCGCAATTCCTTAACTGTAGCCTCTGTTTAACGCAACAGTAAAATGTGTACTTGGATGAAAAAACGATTCTTCGCGGCAGGGGATCGTATTCCAGGGACCTGCCCGAAACGCTACGCGTACTAGTGGCTGTACAAGAATGTAACAACTCTTGTATATATCTTAAAAAAAAAAAAAAAAAAAAAAGTGCGTAGGCGTCTGCACTCCATGCCCGACAAGCTACTGAGCGCTACTATAAAAACATATGTATCTTCACTTGAGCTATAAATATGTCTATTGTAATGTATTTAAAATGAAGCTCTTATTTCTATCTTGCTTAAGACTTATAAAACATTTGTGTTTATTAACGAATTTACGTGAAATAAACATTGATCTGAGAGAGAGTTGCTCTGTCGTTCAGTCTGTACGGGGTGGGAGCTCCGTAATTTTTAAAATACAATAATCTTCATTAGAAATTTAAATATGTCTATAGTAAAGTGTTTAAAGTGAAGCTTATATGTCTGTCTTTCTTGTGACATATAAAACATATATGTTTACTAACGAATTCACGTGAAATAAACATTGTTCTGAGAGAGAGTTGCTCGGTCGATCGATCTGTCCGGGGTCGGAGCTCGGCTATTATAAAAGTACACGTATCTTCGGTTTAAATTTAAATATGCCCATGGTAAGGTATTTAGAATGAAGCTTATATTTCTATCTTTCTTGTGACATATAAAACTTTTACGTTTATTAAGGAATCTGCGTGAAATAGGCATGGTTCTGAGATGAATGCTGCGGTTTTCGAGCTCGACGCGCGGCAATGGACGCCATATACACATCCAGTGGGTGTTATTGGACCCCATACCCATTTTATGGGTGGTTGGAGCCCCATACCCATTCTATGGGTGGTTGGAGCCCCATACCCATCCTGTGGGTTGTAGTGGACGCCATACTCATCCTGTGGGTGGTATTGGACCCCATACCCTTCCTGTGGGTGGATGTGATCCCCATACTCATCCTCTGGGTGGATGTGACCCTCATACCCATCCTGTGGGTGGTATTGCACCTCTTACTCACCTAACAGGTGGTAGTGGACAATATACCGATCCTGTAGTTGGTATAGTAGACACAATACCATCCTGTTTAGAGTAGTTTACCCCATAGACATTCCAATGAACCATCGTTTTTTGTTACCGTTCCTACAAAACATCCTTTAAAGATTTGTAAAGCACCAACTATGGTATATAATATTGATTGGTGAAGGACTGTTATTCTATGTAATAATTTTTAGTGCTTATTATAATTTACTAAGAACAACTAATATTTCTCAAAACAAAACTACGAACCTTCAATAGGAAGTAGCTGATCTATAATATTCTAAGAGCAAGGACAATAGTAGGTAAATTTCACAACCCATGTGGGACCTGAAAAGTACAATTTTCCTTATAATTGAACCAATCACGACTATTCTGCTATCTAGGTTGACGGACGGGTACTGTGAGAAGCAAGTTGGTACGTGAGGAAGAGTTTGGGCCTTGGAAAAAAAAGTAACTGGGAATATATCACATATTTACTAATTCATATTCAACATATTGACTTTAAGCATTAAGTCATATATGTGCTGTCTTGTGTGAGAACGGGTTGAGATATGCATATGCTAACTATGATGCATGACTGATGTTTAGCTGAATTATGGCTGAAATAGTCTGATTATTTACTGTATGTCAGCCACAAGCAAGTAATTACCAAAAGAAGGCGCCAAGCTGGGGAATGTCAGCCACAAGTAGAGCTCTTATTTTGATTTTAAACCTTAATATGTTCTATATCATCAGACATTCGGAACTATACTATATATTTTCAAATTTTTGTCATTAAAGCATTTATATACCTGAGGGCCACTTACATTAGTGGCATCGACGAGGACAAGAAGCTGGCGGCGTGTCGATGGTCCCCCCATTTGTCGTGATGATCTTCTCCAGTTAACCCTTAAAATTTACCATTTTACCTTTGGTACGCCACAGATAAAATGTTATATTTTATTTACTGTAATATATAGCATGAATATTATACTCATCATGCAAGTTGTAGTTTATTGGGCACCCTATACTCATCTTGTGAGTGCAACCCTTCTTTCGAATAGACAGTACCCTCTAAAACTAAATGTAATAAGTACATTCCTGACTGTCTAAATAGTATATCATTACACTTAATTATGCTGTTACATTTACCTCCCCATATATTCTCCTTATTTCTTGTTAATACACTCAAAATTTTTAGGTTGAAGTTTTTGTGTTCAATTCTATGCACACAAGTTTTAAATATAAAGAATTTCTTTTTCCGTTGTTTTAAACAATAGATATTTAAAAAAAAAAGGGAAATATCCTGAGATACTTTATAATTTATTGAAAGACTTTAGTTTTGTTTTATTAGTTCTATAAAACTGTAATATCCATATAGATATAGGTTAGGTATTAATTGTAATTAATAAGCAATAAATGCTATTTACATATTTGTCCTCCTACATAACCAAGGTAAGTTTAGGTCGTGGTTTTCTATACAGCTCTTTAGGTAAACTAATATTCACATTATTTTGGTGCAATGCTGGCGATTAAGTGCATTTATGTACTATGCCGATATTCAGGATTGTACTTATTACATTTAGTATTAAAACGTACTGTCTATTCTGAAGATGGTCTGTATATTAAGAACATAAATTATTGACTTAGTTATACTAGTTTAGGTTAGGTAGGGTTAGTTAGGTTCGGTCACGTACCTACTTTAGTTTTAAATCATATTAAAAACTTAACTCATACATAATGAAATGGTTAGCTTTATCATTTCATTACAAAAAAATCGAAAAATATGTAAATTCTGGAAAACTTGGCTTATTTAACAAATCGGGCCTTGCATAGTAGGCCGAGGACTGTGTTCTGGCAACTAGGTACGACATATATATATATATATATATATATATATATATATATATATATATATATATATATATATATATATATATATATATATAACTGAAAACTCACACCCCAGAATTGACTCGAACCCATACTGCCAGGAGCAACGCAACTGGTATGTACAGGGATGCCTTAATCCGCTTGACCATCACGACCGGACAATAAGGAAGTGATAGCCGAAGCTATTTGAACCACTTCCCCGCCGGCACTCGGATGGTAATCTTGGGCATAGCATTTTATCAAATCACCTCATTCTTTGGGGCACACATGAGGAACACAAATGCAAACAAGCCTGAATGGTCCCCAGGACTATATACAACTGAAAACTCACACCCCAGAAGTGACTCGAACCCATACTGCCAGGAGCAACGCAACTGGTATGTACAGGGACGCCTTAATCCGCTTGACCATCACGACCGGACAAAAGGAAGTGATAGCCGAAGCTATTTGAACCACTTCCCCGCCGGCACTCGAATGGTAATCTTGGGCATAGCATTTTATCAAATCACCTCATTCTTTGGGGCACACGTGAGGAACACAAATGCAAACAAGCCTGAATGGTCCCCAGGACTATATACAACTGAAAACTCACACCCCAGAAGTGACTCGAACCCATACTGCCAGAAGCAACGCAATTGGTATGTACAGGGATGCCTTAATCCGCTTGACCATCACGACCGGACAAAAGGAAGTGATAGCCGAAGCTATTTGAACCACTTCCCCGCCGGCACTCGGATGGTAATCTTGGGCATAGCGTTTTATCAAATCACCTCATTCTTTGGGGCACATGTGAGGAACACAAATCCAATGTGGACAGGCTCCAATGTGTTTCTGTGAATAATACAATTTCTCCCACCCTACCCATCAACATTGGTGTTCCCCAGGGCAGCATACTTGGCTCTCTCCTCTTTCTCATCTACATTAATGACCTTCCAAATGCCTCCCAACACCTCAAACCAATTCAATTTGCTGACGACACAACCTTCATTTACTCCAGTCCTTATCCCCTTGCTCTAAATGCCACAGTAAATACTGAGCTAAATAAAGTCCATCTGTGGCTAACTGCCAACAAACTCACCCTTAACATTGACAAAACTGTCTATATTCTGTTTGGCAATAAATCCTCTAATCAAATAAATCTCAAAATAAACAATACCCAAATTTGTAACAAATTAGATGGCAAATTCCTTGGCATTCTCATTGACCACAAGCTGAATTTCCAGGGACACATTCTAAACATATCAAAAAAAGTTTCAAAAACTGTGGGCATTCTTTCTAAGATCAGATATTATGTACCACGCCCTGCCCTGGTGACTCTCTATTACTCCCTTATCTATCCATATCTCAACTATGGTATTTGTGCTTGGGGCTCTACTACCCAAAATCACTTACGTCCTCTAATTACTCAACACAAAGCTGCTATTAGGACAATATCCAATTCTGGCCCCAGACATCACTCGGTACCCCTACTCAAATCTCTGAATATGTTAAACATTAAGTCACTGCACATTCTCTCATGTGTATTATACATATATAAAACGCTAAACTATAATGCCAATCCTGATCTCAAAAGCTTCATAGAAGGTTGTAACAGAACCCATGAGCACCACACCAGAAATAAATACAGTTTTGATATTCCTAGAGTACGACTTAATCAAACCAGAAATGCTCTACAAATCAAGGGGACCAGAATGTGGAATGACCTTCCCAACCATGTTAAAGACTGTACCTCTCTCAACCAGTTTAAGTTAAAAACGAAGCTATACCTAATAAATTCCCTGTAACCTACCTTACCCCTCTGTTGTCAACCCATGTTTTTTTTTTTTTGTTTTTTTTTTTTTCAAATCAACGCTGTTTGAATGTAATTTTCTGTAATAATTTGTAATTGTATTTGTGCGGCTTTTTCAACAATGTTCCCCCCCTCTTTTACCTCTATTTTTATTTGTATTCAACACATTTTATTCTTTTTACCCATTAGTTTTAAGCTTTAGTCATTAGTGTTTTTTCCTGCCCGAAACGCTTTGTGTAATAGTGGCTTTAGGCATTGTATGTACTAGCTCTATCTATAAAGCCAACAAACTTTGTAAAATCTCTTTATGTATGTACCTTTACCTAAATAAAAATTATTATTATTATTATTATAAATGCAAACAAGCCTGAATGGTCCCCAGGACTATATACAACTGAAAACTCACACCCCAGAAGTGACTCGAACCCATACTGCCAGGAGCAACGCAACTGGTATGTACAAGGACGCCTTAATCCGCTTGACCATCACGACCGGACAAAAGGAAGTGATAGCTGAAGCTATTTGAACCACTTCCCCGCCGACACTCGGATGGTAATCTTGGGTAATCTATGGGTTTGAGTCACTTCTGGGGTGTGAGTTTTCAGTTGTAAATAGTCCTGGGGACCATTCAGGCTTGTTTGCATTTGTGTTCCTCACGTGTGCCCCAAAGAATGAGGTGATTTGATAAAATGCTATGCCCAAGATTACCATCCGAGTGCCGGCGGGGAAGTGGTTCAAATAGCTTCGGCTATCACTTCCTTATTGTCCGGTCGTGATGGTCAAGCGGATTAAGGCGTCCCTGTACATACCAGTTGCGTTGCTCCTGGCAGTATGGGTTCGAGTCACTTCTGGGGTGCGAGTTTTCAGTTGTATATAGTCCTGGGGACCATTCAGGCTTGTTTGCATTTGTGTTCCTCACGTGTGCCCCAAAGAATGAGGTGATTTGATAAAATGCTATGCCCAAGATTACCATCTGAGTGCCGGCGGGGAAGTGGTTCAAATAGCTTCGGCTATCACTTCCTTATTGTCCGGTCATGATGGTCAAGCATGATTAAGGCGTCCCTGTACATACCAGTTGCGTTGCTGCTGGCAGTGTGGGTTCGAGTCACTTCTGGGGTGTGAGTTTTCAGTTGTATATAGTCCTGGGGACCATTCAGGCTTGTTTGCATTTGTGTTCCTCACGTGTGCCCCAAAGAATGAGGTGATTTCATAAAATGCTATGCCCAAGATTACCATCCGAGTGCCGGCGGGGAAGTTGTTCAAATAGCTTCGGCTGTCACTTCCTTATTGTCCGGTCGTGATGGTCAAGCGGATTAAGGCGTCCCTGTACATACCAGTTGCGTTGCTCCTGGCAGTATGGGTTCGAGTCACTTCTGGGGTGTGAGTTTTCAGTTGTATATAGTCCTGGGGACCATTCAGGCTTGTTTGCATTTGTGTTCCTCACGTGTGCCCCAAAGAATGAGGTGATTTGATAAAATGCTATGCCCAAGATTACCATCCGAGTGCCGGCGGGGAAGTGGTTCAAATAGCTTCGGCTATCACTTCCTTATTGTCCGGTCGTGATGGTCAAGCGGATTAAGGCGTCCTTGAACATACCAGTTGCGTTGCTCCTGGCAGTATGGGTTCGAGTCACTTCTGGGGTGTGAGTTTTCAGTTGTATATAGTCCTGGGGACCATTCAGGCTTGTTTGCATTTGTGTTCCTCAAGTGTGCCCCAAAGAATGAGGTGATTTGATAAAATGCTATGCCCAAGATTACCATCCGAGTGCCGGCGGGGAAGTGGTTCAAATAGCTTCGGCTATCACTTCCTTATTGTCCGGTCGTGATGGTCAAGCATGATTAAGGCGTCCCTGTACATACCAGTTGCGTTGCTCCTGGCAGTATGGGTTCGAGTCACTTCTGGGGTGTGAGTTTTCAGTTGTATATAGTCCTGGGGACCATTCAGGCTTGTTTGCATTTGTGTTCCTCACGTGTGCCCCAAAGAATGAGGTGATTTGATAAAATGCTATGCCCAAGATTACCATCCGAGTGCCGGCGGGGAAGTGGTTCAAATAGCTTCGGCTATCACTTCCTTATTGTCCGGTCGTGATGTTCAAGCATTATTAAGGCGTCCCTGTACATACCTGTTGCGTTGCTCCTGGCAGTATGGGTTCGAGTCACTTCTGGGGTGTGAGTTTTCAGTTGTATATAGTCCTGGGGACCATTCAGGCTTGTTTGCATTTGTGTTCCTCACGTGTGCCCCAAAGAATGAGGTGATTTCATAAAATGTTATGCCCAAGATTACCATCCGAGTGCCGGCGGGGAAGTGGTTCAAATAGCTTCGGCTATCACTTCCTTATTGTCCGGTCGTGATGGTCAAGCATGATTAAGGCGTCCCTGTACATACCAGTTGCGTTGCTCCTGGCAGTATGGGTTCGAGTCACTTCTGGGGTGTGAGTTTTCAGTTGTATATAGTCCTGGGGACCATTCAGGCTTGTTTGCATTTGTGTTCCTCACGTGTGCCCCAAAGAATGAGGTGATTTGATAAAATGCTATGCCCAAGATTACCATCCGAGTGCCGCGGGGAAGTGGTTCAAATAGCTTCGGCTATCACTTCCTTATTGTCCGGTCGTGATTTTCAAGCGGATTAAGGCGTCCCTGTACATACCAGTTGCGTTGCTCCTGGCAGTATGGGTTCGAGTCATTTCTGGGGTGTGAGTTTTCAGTTGTATATAGTCCTGGGGACCATTCAGGCTTGTTTGCATTTGTGTTCCTCACGTGTGCCCCAAAGAATGAGGTGATTTGATAAAATGCTATGCCCTGGTGAGTGAAACCCTGTTCCCCGAGGGTTACGAAAGTACCAGTGTGGGGGTGGCAAGTGTGACCACTGTGGGAGGCCCAGTGAGGATGCCCCTACACCAGGTAACTTTAAATTCCGACTATGGCTGCCAGACCCTTGTGGTGGGAGTCTGTACATCAATGCCCAAGATGGAGGCGCAGGTCATCTTGGGGAATGACGCATGTGGAGGATACGTCCTCCCGCATCTCGTGAAGGGCGAAGAGTGCCTAGAACAATACAAGGAGACAGGTGGAGAGTTGAACGCCTGTGGGGACGAGAAGGGAATCGCACCGGTGGCGATCCCAGTTTGTGCTGTAAGGCCGAGACAGCGCGAAGAACAAGGAGGTTGTGGATCTGATGGGGCTGAGGAGACGACTGACAGCCTGGGAACAGATCACCTCTGCGTAGGACCCAGAGAACGAGTGGAGGGCGAAAGTAGCCCGAATGGTGAGTTGCAGGTGACACTCGCCGGTTCTCTAGGGGTAGACCGCGCTCGTCTCGGAGAGTTACAGCAGGAGGAGTTCCCCGAATTGGTTAGTGAGGCCGAAGGAGGACGTGTGGGTCCTGAGAAGGCTTACTTTCCATTTATCTATATTATATATGCCATGCTATCCATGATGAAGGAACGATGGACACCAGGAGCGACCGTGGGAACGGTGAATAAATATGTCCAGAAGTTCAAAGAACGTCTCACTAGAGCGAAGGAACTGGCTGGGAAACACCTGAAGGAGGCGCAACGTAAGATGTCGGAGTGGTACGACAGGAGAGCTGCGCAGAGGGATTTTCAGGTCGGATCCCAAGTAATGGTTGTGCTGCCAGGTAAAGGTAGGGTGACCAAGACGTGGTTCGAGAGACCATACCGAGTGCTGCGACGGTTGGGTCCAGTGTCGTACGAGATTGGGAAGCCGGACAGACCCCGAAAGAAACAGGTGTGTCACGTAGACCACCTAAAACCTTTCTTCACTGTGGAAGAAGGAGCCGCCAGGCAGGAAGGAATGATGATCCGAGAAACCCAGCGGAAGACGGTTCTGTGTGTACAGGGGGACCGAGAACTCCCGGAGGAGGAAAGAAAGCGGTCCAGGGCGGACGGTACCCGTCTCACCGACACTGAGAGTCTGACAAGGATCAAGGTCAAGCACATCAAGGGGAAGGACAACGTAGTAGCGGATGCCCTATCCCGCATACACTAACCAGACATGACTCTTATTTTAAGGGGAGGGGTATGTGACGGAGTTCCCCCCCTTATAATTCTCCCACGCCTGCAGTAAGAGTCATGTCTACTTTTCCCAAGCGTTCTCTACATTGCAGGCTACAATTTGATATATGGGAGAGAGTGAAGTGTTCTCGGAGAGCCGAGAAATTTGTGAAATAGTAATATTTTGGCCTGTGGTATAGGCCCTTTAGGGAGCCAAGATGGCGCTTGCCTCCCTGATTTCCCGCCAAAACCGTGTGACGTCAGTGGCACCGGATTGGTCACCGACAGCAATGTGGCACCGGGAGCCAATGAAAACCTCCCGTGGCGAAAGTGACGTCACGAAGGAAGGGGGTCCGGCCAGCGAGCCGAGTTGGCGCCATCAGTCAGACACGACACGTCAAAGAGGTCGGACGTGCGACAATTGGTCCTGTCAGTTTGACAGTTGTTTCCCGCTCCCGTGGATTTACGCGTCACCTGAAGTCAGCCAGTACTCTGAGAGGTCTTCCCTAGTTCATGTGTTGAACCAGAGAGGGAATTGACGGTTATTTGAGCAACAAGTGCTCCAGTCAGGTACTGTGCCAGAAGCAGTGAAGCCGTGCAGTGACGTCTGTGGCAGTTCACCAGTTCGTGACAGCGTAGTGGCTGACAGAGCCACTGGGTAGCTGAGGAAGGAGAGGACTATTTGGGAATCCGGACGACTGTAGCTGAAACGTAGGCGACAGCCGTGCTGGGAGGAGACGACGGCCAGGAGACCGACTCCAACCCTTCAAGAAGTTAAGAAGGAGGACGGACCTGCAGTGAAGAGGCACGGAGACGACGCGCTAAACGGTGGGACGACGAGAGGCTCTGGTAGGACACGACGACGTGTCGTGTGGGGGCGTTCCCGACACGAGGACCAGGAGCTACATCTCGACTCTCATCGGAGGATAGGTTGAAGTAGGTGTTTCTATTTCCCTCCCCATTCCCCTTTAGTTAGCTATATTATTCGGCTATATTATCTAGCCTGAGGATTTTATATGTCGTGAGCAAGTCTCACCCATGGCACGGTGAAGCACCAGGGTGCGAGACAGTACTATCAAGAGTACTTGTAATATTCATGTTTATTATTGGTGTGTACAGGCACCCGGAACAAGTGATAAATTTACTGTGTATTGTATATCTTTCTACAGATGTTGCGGTGAATATATAGTGGTAAATTATATATAATATTACGCCAGTATTTGGAAGTTAGGCTGTGTGCCCAGAAACTATTTATTTTCCATGTATTGATATTTGATGTATCTACATTATATATGCTATGTTCATGCAGTGATTAGTCATTTGTGAGTACAGTGAATTATTGCGTTATCGCCCACGAGAGAAAGTACTGAAAACTCCAGTGTTAATAGTTCATAACATATTGTTGAGTGAAGAACAATGTAAAGCCATTACAGTGAGTCATTGTAGCATTGATTGTAGAAAAGACTGTTTGAGCCTGAGTACAGTGTAACTAAGTAATACGGTTTATTTGTGCCAATATCGAGTGTGCGAGTTTCTAGTAATATTGGAGAATTTAAAGAAACAGCGCGCGTGAATCTAGGAACAAGCAAATAACTTTCGCGCGGGGGCCAGACGATCAGTGTTCTTGACATTTGACAAGGAGGGGAGGTGTTGCCACTTAGTGATCGCAAACTATCGTGGGAATTACCGGCCGCGTCAGGATCAGTTGATTTATTTGTTGTTGTTTAGCCTTGTGACATCTTTCATACATTTTAAGTAAAATACAAAATCACCTTTGTGTTTTTATCATTCCCTCCATTGGTCTTGTGGCTATATTATACTGAAAGCATAGAGTGATAACAATAAGTACCTGCCTGATTCCTGATCTTTTGAGTGTGACCTTGCCAAGGTTACCACTAATTCCACCCGTCCACTGAGGTGTTACTGGCCACCTAAAACACCAGTTGGTGACCTTGTGATTAACCGTAGAGCCCGATTGTTGGGGAGGGCACATGACAGTCAAGTGAACGAGTCGTGTTCCCACTCCTTCTCAATAAGAGGCCGTTAAGATTGACTGGGAGACTCTCCTGGCGTGCAGTGGCGCCGTGAGGATCGAGTGAAGACCCGCAGGGCTACGGTGAGTGACTTTGAGCATAACTATAGCTCACCCCAGAGTAAGAATAGAGAGGTGAAACCCCAACAATATATATATATGTACGACATATATATATATATTATTAAATATGACCGAAAAAGTAAGATTAATAATTCTAACACGAGTTTTCTCGATCTTTCGTACGTTTCTTTTCACTGTTGGTAGTAATTCAAAAATCAATTCTCCAAAATTCATTTTTATTTCTAGTCTGACGCGACACTTACATTTTCAAAGACTTTAGTTTACACATTGGCTTCTCCAATGGTTTCGTCGAAGACATCATAAGAAGGAAAGTGAAACGCCATGCAACCTCTGAAGAGACAACTAACACAACACCTATACCCCCTATTAGACTATTTTGCAGGAACTTCTTTTCCACAGCTCATAAAATGGAGGAAAGGGTCCTGAAAGATATTGTTAATAGGAACGTTATCGCTACAGACAAAAATCAGAGGATACAACTGACGATTTACTATAAAACCAGAAATACGGCCATCCTACTCATGAGAAACTCTCCAGACACAAAACAGAACGCTTTAAAAGAGACCAACGTCGTCTATGCCTTCAAATGCCCTCTTGGGGACTGTAAGCTCCAAAAAAACCAGTATATAGGCAAGACAACAACATCTCTCTAGGCGTTTAACGATGCATAAGCAACAGGGCTCCATTAAGGAACATATAATCTCTTCCCACAACCAAACCATCGCCAGAGAAATCCTAGTAAACAACACAGAAATCATCGATAGATAAAGCGATAGCAGGCGGCTTTACGTTTGCGAGGCACTACACATCAAGAAGTCAACACCAGCAATCAACAGCCAATTAATGCACAACTATATTCTACCCACCTCAAGACTCCGCTCCAATATAGAAGCATCAAGAAATATGGACCAATAGGCTTTCTACAATCACTTCTATTCAATACCCATTATTTCGTGTTCTGTCTTGTGTTTAGGAATTTAATACACTATTAATACCACCTCACCCCATCCACCTCACTCAAATGTAGATATAAACAAATCGAAGATGTGTAAGTTCTATTCAGTTGTGTATGTGTAAACTAAAGTCTTTGAAAATGTAATAAGTTTTACGAAACGCGCCCAAGTGTCGCGTCAGACTAGAAATAAAAATGAATTTTGGAGAATTGACTTTTGAATTACCACCAACAGTGAAAAGAAACGTACGAAAGATCGAGAAAATTTGTGTTAGAATTATTAATCTTACTTTTTCGGTCATATTTAATAATATATGTCTACAGGAAAGACTGCTACCAAAATATACTAATATAAATATATATATATATATATATATATATATATATATATATATATATATATATATATATATATATATATATATATTTATATATATTTATATATATATATATATATATGTCGTACCTAGTAGCCAGAATGCACTTCTCAGCCTACTATGCAAGGCCCGATTTGCCTAATAAGCCAAGTTTTCCTGAATTAATTTTTTTTCTCTAATTTTTTCTTATGAAATGATAAAGCTACCCATTTCATTATGTATGAGGTCAATTTTTTTTTTATTGGAGTTAAAACTAACGTAGATATACAACCGAACCTAACCAACCCTACCTAACCTAACCTAACCTATCTTTATAGGTTAGGTTAGGTTATGTAGCTGAAAAAGCTAGGTTAGGTTAGGTAGTTGGTCTATAATTGTTCACGCTCGAACGCTCATCCGCTCCTGACGACCCTGCTCCCCCTCCAACTTTATCAGCTGCTCCTTGAGCCCACAACATCCCTAACATGATGTAACAACCCCAGAAGGCAGCTAAGTACCCAGTGACCTAAATGTGACCGAAATATTCGACAAAACCTAACCTACTACCTCATCTCGACCTCATTAGTGTTGCTCCCTGGAGGAAGCTAACCTGACGTTTGCTGCTGCCATATCAACAAGTCTACCCCATCTGCTGCATACATCTCTGCTGCTACCATGCTAAACAATTCTAAGCTCGGCAAGGCCGTAAAGAATGATAGCACACCTATCAGGATGAACCCAACCAGCCAAGCTAGCAACAGGAATAATGCGGCTGTCTCCCCCTTAGGGGCTACCGGGGGGAGTACCGACCCTCCCTGCGTCAACAATAACAAACCTTCCCAGCTGATTGAAGCGTCGTCACTGACTGGAGCCTTACAACAGTTATGTAACCATATGGAGCAACTTAAACGAGCTGCCTCCCCATGTACTGACTTTAAGCGTCCCGCTGATAATCCATGGCTCAGATTATTGACTCAAATACATGATGACCAAAAGTCTATAATCCGAGAGCAGTCGGACCTGATAATGAAGCTTCAGAGTGATGCTTTGGCAATGCACAAGGCTAACCAAGATCTGTCTGCCAGAGTCGGCCACCTCGAACATGAATTAAGATCTCTTCGGATCTCGGTTACTAACTTTAAACCAGCAGAAACCTCTAAGAAGCAAGAAGAGATGTTACAAAAGTTAGAGAACCACTTTAACTCCCTACAACAGCAACACACTGCAACCCAAGACGAATCAGACCAACTTAAGCTCCTTGATTCTGTCATCATCTCATCACAGGATTTTCCCCATGAAACTGACAGAGAAGACTGTACTGCCATCGTGATCCAGGAATTGCGTACTAAGTTGAATTATTCAATCGAAGCAAGAGACATTAAGTCAGCTTATAGAGTGGGTACCAAATCATCTGGGGCAAACAACAGAAGGATACGCGTGAAGTTAGATAGCTGCTCCCGCAAGTCAGACCTTATCACTGCTGCAGTCGCTAGGAAATCCAAGGTTTATGTGAACGAATGTCTTACCAGATTCAGACAAAATCTCTTATTTAAACTACGTGGAATTCGCAATAGATCCACTGCTATTAAACATTGTTTTGTGCGCGATGGTAAAATAATAGCTAGGAAGACTGACTCTGGAAAAACTTATGTCATAACCACTGAAGCACACCTCACTTCTTTCCTGGATGACTGTGGGATATCAGCTGAATAACCAGAACATAATTTGTAGTCTCACATACAACCAAAGTGTACTTAAGCTCTGCCTTTCCTTTCCAAAGGTGTTTATTTTTATTTTTATTTTAATTTTTACTTTATTTTTTGTTTGTCATCTTTGCCTGTTTTATACTCTTAATTATTTGTTCTTAGTTAATCCCCTTGTCACTAAACCTAGGGCTTTTTATTACCCTGTTAATTAACCATTACTAAGCTAATTATCTTCAAGATCATTTTTTTTTTATGATTATTATTTTTCTTATTATTTTTTATTTTACATTTATATTGTCAGTCTCTACTGATTTTTTGTGTTTTATTTTATGTAACTTCTGTGTCCTCCCTGGCTATCTATTGGATCTTTATTTTACTTCTAAATTGTTACTATTTTATTGTATCTGCTCTTATTCTTGTGTTTTGCTTTATCGTGTATCTTGTATCGTGATCCCTCTGCATCTCTATGCACACTGATATTGATCCTGATCAAAATCTTGTCTCATATCTATACCAACCAGCACATTGATCATCATTATTGTAAGTATTTCACAGCACACCAGGCTAAAAACAAACTCCAAAATAGCACCTGTCTATCAGTTTATAACCAAAATGTTAGATCACTTGGTAAACATTTTGACGATTTAAATGCACTACTCACAGCACTAGGTACTAACCTATCGTTCATTATTTTAACAGAAACTTGGCTAAATAAAGACTATACCCAACTCTACAACTTAGCTGGTTATAAAGCCATTCATAACTGTAGGCCTAATAAAAAAGGTGGTGGCACAGCTATATATTACAGAGATACATTTATCTGCAACAGTGTTATTAGTGACAGAGATGACTACTGTGAATATACTTTTGCTCAGTTTACAATTAAATCCCTTAAATCCTCTTTGACTATTGGAGCCATCTATAGATTTCCTAATACTAACATAGCTTCTTTCTCAGACAACCTAAGGAATCTTATTATAAACAACAATCTCAACAAAAACCACATCATTCTGGGAGGAGACTTTAATATTGACCTGGGTCAACAAAACTGCTCTCAAGTTGACTATTTCCTTAACAGCATGAACTCCTGTATGCTAATCCCCACTATCACCAAACCTACCCGAGTCACTCAAACATCAGCCACTACCTTAATTGGACCACATATGGACAAACATAACAGCTCCCCTTGTATCTGGTATAATCTACGACAGAACAACTGACCACTATCCTACCTTTCTCATAGCGAACATGGACATAACACCACCAAAAAGCAAGAAACTTTCATTTAGGCTACACAGTGAATCAGCTTTAGACAATCTTACAGAGGCACTTCACAATATTAACTGGGATTCTGAATTCAATAATACCCATGATATAAATTCATTAGCTAACCTCTTCCTCTCCAAAACTCTAAGCCTCTACAACCTTCATTGTCCCCTTCTTACAAAGCAAGTAACTGACAAAAGATTAAACAATCCATGGCTCACAAGTGGCATTCTCAACTCAATCAACAAGAAACATGAATATGAAAAGAAAGTTAGGATTGGCATAGTTTCAAAGGAAGTAGCTAAAACGTACTCATCAATGCTTACCAGTATCATAAGAAAGGCAAAACTTGCATATTATGTGAATAGATTCAATGAAGCAAAAGGCAACATGAAAAACACTTGGAAAACTATCTCTAGTATCCTAGGAACTAAACAACACTCACATAACCAAATAAAACTCTACAAGGATGGGGATATACCGTCAACTGATTTAGAAATGGCAAATGAATTTAATAGTTTCTTTTCATCGGTTGGTGCTAATCTTGCCAGTAAAATCCCACAGACTCAGACACATATTAACACATATCTCTCAGGCAGCTATCCAAACTCTCTTCTCCTTTCACCAATCAGCCCGGCAGATGTTGTGTCCATCATACACTCTCTAAAAACCAAGGCAGGGAACACCAGTGAAATTCCGTCCATTGTGTACAAGAGAGCCTCCCATGCCCTTGCCCCACCCATAGCACTACTGTTCAACAAATCTATAGAGTGTCACACCTTCCCTGATATCCTCAAAAAAGCAAGAGTAACGCCAGTCCATAAAGGAGGCAATCCGGCGGACATAAACAATTATAGACCAATATCAAATTTACCCATTCTATCAAAAATATTTGAAAAAATTATTTACAAACAGCTCTATTCCTACCTCGTAAAATTCGACATACTCAGCCCCTGCCAGTTTGGCTTCCGGTCCCAAAAGAGTACCAATGATGCAATCATTAGTCTCCTTGACATTATCTACTTAGCCCTTGACAAAAATGAGTTTCCGATTGGACTCTTCATTGACCTAAGAAAAGCCTTTGATACTGTTAATCACAACTACCTCTTACTTAAACTCCAGCATTATGGAATCCGAGGCCTTGCCCTTGACTACATCCGATCCTATCTTAGTGACAGACACCAATATGTAACCATCAATGATACAACTTCTTCCACTCTACCAATTACCGTTGGAGTGCCACAGGGCAGCATCTTAGGACCTCTTCTATTTCTTATATATATAAACGATCTGCCTAATGTCTCTAATATTCTCAAACCTATATTGTTTGCTGACGATACTACCCTTATCTACTCAAACCTCAACCCACATACACTAAATAATGTTGTGAATAATGAATTAAAAAAAGTCCACTTATGGATGTCAACGAACAAACTAACATTAAACATCGAAAAGACTTACTACATCTTATTTGGAAGCAAATCATCAAATGCAATTCAGCTACAGATAGACAACATTAACATCAGTAATAAAAATGATGGCAAGTTTCTTGGCCTATTCCTAGACAAGAGACTCAACTTCAGCACCCACATTCAACACATAACTAAGAAAGTCTCTAAGACAGTTGGTATACTCTCCAAAATCAGATATTATGTTCCTAACTCTGCTCTCCTCTCACTATATTATGCACTAATCTACCCCTATCTTAATTATGGTATCTGTGCATGGGGGTCTACCACTGCAAACCACCTTAAGCCCATCATCACACAGCAAAAATCTGCTATCAGAATAATAACTAACTCTGCTTTCAGACAACACTCAGCTCCCTTGTTTAAATCTCTAAACTTGCTAAATATTAACTCCCTCCACACATTCTCTTGTGTCAACTACATTTACAAAACCCTGTTCTTAAATGCAAACCATGCTCTGAAACTCTCCCTGGACAGATGTAATAGGACCCATTATCACCACACCAGAAATAAATATCTCTTTGATATCCCCAGGGTCAAACTTAATCTGTGTAAACACTCTATGCAAATTAAGGGACCTAGTCTATGGAACTCACTCCCTAGTGAATTGAAAAACTGTAAAACTTTTGCCTTATTTAAAAGCAAAACCAAAAAGTACCTAACTTCATCTATTTAGTTTCCTACACTGAGCTTTAAATTTGCTCTGTACCTAGTGTTACCCAATCTCATAATTTTTATGTAATATCAAACAACCTTATCATTGTGTTCATTGCTGTCTTCTTTTATGTGCTAGCCATATGCTGTATTGTGACTACCAATTTTTGTCAACTACCATTCAAGCTGTCATTGCAATCAATCTTATATTGTTTCTGCTGTATTGTGCCTACCAATTTGTTGTCAACAACCATTTTAAGCTGTCATTGCAATCAATCATAGCTACCTATGTGCTTTAATATACTGTACCTATAATTTTCTCTCATCTTTTTTTTTTTCATTCCATGTAATCTGTTATCATTTTTTTGTCTATAAATTTTGCAAGTATTTACCTCCTTAAAATTTTCTTAGATTAAGGACCTGCCCGAAACGCTGCGCGTGCTAGTGGCTTTACAAGACTGTAATTACCATAATTGTATCCTCACATTCCTTATGTACATTCTTGTATATGCATAAATAAATAAATAAATAGTCGAAAAACAATTAATTCATGAAAACTTGGCTTATTAGGCAAATCTGGCCTTGCATAGTAGGCTGAGAAGTGCGTTCTGGCTACTAGGTACGACATATATATATATATATATATATATATATATATATATATATATATATATATATATATATATATATTTATATTAGTATATTTTGGTAGCAGTCTTTCCTGTAGACATATATTGATATGTCTACTTATCAATTTTAAGAATTGATATGTAGACAAGAATAAAAAAAATTGACCTCATACATAATGAAATGGGTAGCTTTATCATTTCATAAGAAAAAAATTAGAGAAAATATAATAATTAAGGAAAACTTGGCTTATTAGGCAAATCGGGCCTTGTATAGTACGCCGAGAAGTGCATTCTGGCTACTAGGTACGACATATATATATATATATATATATATATATATATATATATATATATATATATATATATATATATATATATATATATATATATAAATATATATATATATATATAATCTTTGGACAACACCCACCAGTGGGACTCGAACCCAGAAAGCACAACTACCTTCCAGTAGCAGGCATAACTAGTATGCTTTAACCCACTACACCATCAGACCTTTCAAAAGAAGTAGATAGTTCGAGATATATATATCTCAAACATCTCTACTTCCCGAAGGCACCAGATGAGTGTGGGGTCAGTCTGCATTTTCCATCAAGCCACTGTCAATGTGAGAGAACTCGTGTCCAGCTTATAAGCCTATACTTGCATAAACCACAAGTGAAGATTAAATAATCTTTGGACAACACCCACCAGTGGGACTCGAACCCAGAAAGCACAACTACCTTCCAGTAGCAGGCATAACTAGTATGCTTTAACCCACTACACCATCAGACCTTTCAAAAGAAGTAGATAGTTCGAGATATATATATCTCAAACATCTCTACTTCCCGAAGGCACCAGATGAGTGTGGGGTCAGTCTGCATTTTCCATCAAGCCACTGTCAATGTGAGATACTATACTTGTTTATGCAAGTATAGGCTTATAAGCTGGACACGAGTTCTCTCACATTGACAGTGGCTTGATGGAAAATGCAGACTGACCCCACACTCATCTGGTGCCTTCGGGAAGTAGAGATGTTTGAGATATATATATCTCGAACTATCTACTTCTTTTGAAAGGTCTGATGGTGTAGTGGGTTAAAGCATACTAGTTATGCCTGCTACTGGAAGGTAGTTGTGCTTTCTGGGTTCGAGTCCCACTGGTGGGTGTTGTCCAAAGATTATTTAATCTTCACTTGTGGTTTATGCAAGTATAGGCTTATAAGCTGGACACGAGTTCTCTCACATTGACAGTGGCTTGATGGAAAATGCAGACTGACCCCACACTCATCTGGTGCCTTCGGGAAGTAGAGATGTTTGAGATATATATATCTCGAACTATCTACTTCTTTTGAAAGGTCTGATGGTGTAGTGGGTTAAAGCATACTAGTTATGCCTGCTACTGGAAGGTAGTTGTGCTTTCTGGGTTCGAGTCCCACTGGTGGGTGTTGTCCAAAGATTATTTAATCTTCACTTGTGGTTTATGCAAGTATAGGCTTATAAGCTGGACACGAGTTCTCTCACATTGACAGTGGCTTGATGGAAAATGCAGACTGACCCCACACTCATCTGGTGCCTTCGGGAAGTAGAGATGTTTGAGATATATATATCTCGAACTATCTACTTCTTTTGAAAGGTCTGATGGTGTAGTGGGTTAAAGCATACTAGTTATGCCTGCTACTGGAAGGTAGTTGTGCTTTCTGGGTTCGAGTCCCACTGGTGGGTGTTGTCCAAAGATTATTTAATCTTCACTTGTGGTTTATGCAAGTATAGGCTTATAAGCTGGACACGAGTTCTCTCACATTGACAGTGGCTTGATGGAAAATGCAGACTGACCCCACACTCATCTGGTGCCTTCGGGAAGTAGAGATGTTTGAGATATATATATCTCGAACTATCTACTTCTTTTGAAAGGTCTGATGGTGTAGTGGGTTAAAGCATACTAGTTATGCCTGCTACTGGAAGGTAGTTGTGCTTTCTGGGTTCGAGTCCCACTGGTGGGTGTTGTCCAAAGATTATTTAATCTTCACTTGTGGTTTATGCAAGTATAGGCTTATAAGCTGGACACGAGTTCTCTCACATTGACAGTGGCTTGATGGAAAATGCAGACTGACCCCACACTCATCTGGTGCCTTCGGGAAGTAGAGATGTTTGAGATATATATATCTCGAACTATCTACTTCTTTTGAAAGGTCTGATGGTGTAGTGGGTTAAAGCATACTAGTTATGCCTGCTACTGGAAGGTAGTTGTGCTTTCTGGGTTCGAGTCCCACTGGTGGGTGTTGTCCAAAGATTATTTAATCTTCACTTGTGGTTTATGCAAGTATAGGCTTATAAGCTGGACACGAGTTCTCTCACATTGACAGTGGCTTGATGGAAAATGCAGACTGACCCCACACTCATCTGGTGCCTTCGGGAAGTAGAGATGTTTGAGATATATATATCTCGAACTATCTACTTCTTTTGAAAGGTCTGATGGTGTAGTGGGTTAAAGCATACTAGTTATGCCTGCTACTGGAAGGTAGTTGTGCTTTCTGGGTTCGAGTCCCACTGGTGGGTGTTGTCCAAAGATTATTTAATCTTCACTTGTGGTTTATGCAAGTATAGGCTTATAAGCTGGACACGAGTTCTCTCACATTGACAGTGGCTTGATGGAAAATGCAGACTGACCCCACACTCATCTGGTGCCTTCGGGAAGTAGAGATGTTTGAGATATATATATCTCGAACTATCTACTTCTTTTGAAAGGTCTGATGGTGTAGTGGGTTAAAGCATACTAGTTATGCCTGCTACTGGAAGGTAGTTGTGCTTTCTGGGTTCGAGTCCCACTGGTGGGTGTTGTCCAAAGATTATTTAATCTTCACTTGTGGTTTATGCAAGTATAGGCTTATAAGCTGGACACGAGTTCTCTCACATTGACAGTGGCTTGATGGAAAATGCAGACTGACCCCACACTCATCTGGTGCCTTCGGGAAGTAGAGATGTTTGAGATATATATATCTCGAACTATCTACTTCTTTTGAAAGGTCTGATGGTGTAGTGGGTTAAAGCATACTAGTTATGCCTGCTACTGGAAGGTAGTTGTGCTTTCTGGGTTCGAGTCCCACTGGTGGGTGTTGTCCAAAGATTATTTAATCTTCACTTGTGGTTTATGCAAGTATAGGCTTATAAGCTGGACACGAGTTCTCTCACATTGACAGTGGCTTGATGGAAAATGCAGACTGACCCCACACTCATCTGGTGCCTTCGGGAAGTAGAGATGTTTGAGATATATATATCTCGAACTATCTACTTCTTTTGAAAGGTCTGATGGTGTAGTGGGTTAAAGCATACTAGTTATGCCTGCTACTGGAAGGTAGTTGTGCTTTCTGGGTTCGAGTCCCACTGGTGGGTGTTGTCCAAAGATTATTTAATCTTCACTTGTGGTTTATGCAAGTATAGGCTTATAAGCTGGACACGAGTTCTCTCACATTGACAGTGGCTTGATGGAAAATGCAGACTGACCCCACACTCATCTGGTGCCTTCGGGAAGTAGAGATGTTTGAGATATATATATCTCGAACTATCTACTTCTTTTGAAAGGTCTGATGGTGTAGTGGGTTAAAGCATACTAGTTATGCCTGCTACTGGAAGGTAGTTGTGCTTTCTGGGTTCGAGTCCCACTGGTGGGTGTTGTCCAAAGATTATTTAATCTTCACTTGTGGTTTATGCAAGTATAGGCTTATAAGCTGGACACGAGTTCTCTCACATTGACAGTGGCTTGATGGAAAATGCAGACTGACCCCACACTCATCTGGTGCCTTCGGGAAGTAGAGATGTTTGAGATATATATATCTCGAACTATCTACTTCTTTTGAAAGGTCTGATGGTGTAGTGGGTTAAAGCATACTAGTTATGCCTGCTACTGGAAGGTAGTTGTGCTTTCTGGGTTCGAGTCCCACTGGTGGGTGTTGTCCAAAGATTATTTAATCTTCACTTGTGGTTTATGCAAGTATAGGCTTATAAGCTGGACACGAGTTCTCTCACATTGACAGTGGCTTGATGGAAAATGCAGACTGACCCCACACTCATCTGGTGCCTTCGGGAAGTAGAGATGTTTGAGATATATATATCTCGAACTATCTACTTCTTTTGAAAGGTCTGATGGTGTAGTGGGTTAAAGCATACTAGTTATGCCTGCTACTGGAAGGTAGTTGTGCTTTCTGGGTTCGAGTCCCACTGGTGGGTGTTGTCCAAAGATTATTTAATCTTCACTTGTGGTTTATGCAAGTATAGGCTTATAAGCTGGACACGAGTTCTCTCACATTGACAGTGGCTTGATGGAAAATGCAGACTGACCCCACACTCATCTGGTGCCTTCGGGAAGTAGAGATGTTTGAGATATATATATCTCGAACTATCTACTTCTTTTGAAAGGTCTGATGGTGTAGTGGGTTAAAGCATACTAGTTATGCCTGCTACTGGAAGGTAGTTGTGCTTTCTGGGTTCGAGTCCCACTGGTGGGTGTTGTCCAAAGATTATTTAATCTTCACTTGTGGTTTATGCAAGTATAGGCTTATAAGCTGGACACGAGTTCTCTCACATTGACAGTGGCTTGATGGAAAATGCAGACTGACCCCACACTCATCTGGTGCCTTCGGGAAGTAGAGATGTTTGAGATATATATATCTCGAACTATCTACTTCTTTTGAAAGGTCTGATGGTGTAGTGGGTTAAAGCATACTAGTTATGCCTGCTACTGGAAGGTAGTTGTGCTTTCTGGGTTCGAGTCCCACTGGTGGGTGTTGTCCAAAGATTATTTAATCTTCACTTGTGGTTTATGCAAGTATAGGCTTATAAGCTGGACACGAGTTCTCTCACATTGACAGTGGCTTGATGGAAAATGCAGACTGACCCCACACTCATCTGGTGCCTTCGGGAAGTAGAGATGTTTGAGATATATATATCTCGAACTATCTACTTCTTTTGAAAGGTCTGATGGTGTAGTGGGTTAAAGCATACTAGTTATGCCTGCTACTGGAAGGTAGTTGTGCTTTCTGGGTTCGAGTCCCACTGGTGGGTGTTGTCCAAAGATTATTTAATCTTCACTTGTGGTTTATGCAAGTATAGGCTTATAAGCTGGACACGAGTTCTCTCACATTGACAGTGGCTTGATGGAAAATGCAGACTGACCCCACACTCATCTGGTGCCTTCGGGAAGTAGAGATGTTTGAGATATATATATCTCGAACTATCTACTTCTTTTGAAAGGTCTGATGGTGTAGTGGGTTAAAGCATACTAGTTATGCCTGCTACTGGAAGGTAGTTGTGCTTTCTGGGTTCGAGTCCCACTGGTGGGTGTTGTCCAAAGATTATTTAATCTTCACTTGTGGTTTATGCAAGTATAGGCTTATAAGCTGGACACGAGTTCTCTCACATTGACAGTGGCTTGATGGAAAATGCAGACTGACCCCACACTCATCTGGTGCCTTCGGGAAGTAGAGATGTTTGAGATATATATATCTCGAACTATCTACTTCTTTTGAAAGGTCTGATGGTGTAGTGGGTTAAAGCATACTAGTTATGCCTGCTACTGGAAGGTAGTTGTGCTTTCTGGGTTCGAGTCCCACTGGTGGGTGTTGTCCAAAGATTATTTAATCTTCACTTGTGGTTTATGCAAGTATAGGCTTATAAGCTGGACACGAGTTCTCTCACATTGACAGTGGCTTGATGGAAAATGCAGACTGACCCCACACTCATCTGGTGCCTTCGGGAAGTAGAGATGCTTGAGATATATATATCTCGAACTATCTACTTCTTTTGAAAGGTCTGATGGTGTAGTGGGTTAAAGCATACTAGTTATGCCTGCTACTGGAAGGTAGTTGTGCTTTCTGGGTTCGAGTCCCACTGGTGGGTGTTGTCCAAAGATTATTTAATCTTCACTTGTGGTTTATGCAAGTATAGGCTTATAAGCTGGACACGAGTTCTCTCACATTGACAGTGGCTTGATGGAAAATGCAGACTGACCCCACACTCATCTGGTGCCTTCGGGAAGTAGAGATGTTTGAGATATATATATCTCGAACTATCTACTTCTTTTGAAAGGTCTGATGGTGTAGTGGGTTAAAGCATACTAGTTATGCCTGCTACTGGAAGGTAGTTGTGCTTTCTGGGTTCGAGTCCCACTGGTGGGTGTTGTCCAAAGATTATTTAATCTTCACTTGTGGTTTATGCAAGTATAGGCTTATAAGCTGGACACGAGTTCTCTCACATTGACAGTGGCTTGATGGAAAATGCAGACTGACCCCACACTCATCTGGTGCCTTCGGGAAGTAGAGATGCTTGAGATATATATATCTCGAACTATCTACTTCTTTTGAAAGGTCTGATGGTGTAGTGGGTTAAAGCATACTAGTTATGCCTGCTACTGGAAGGTAGTTGTGCTTTCTGGGTTCGAGTCCCACTGGTGGGTGTTGTCCAAAGATTATTTAATCTTCACTTGTGGTTTATGCAAGTATAGGCTTATAAGCTGGACACGAGTTCTCTCACATTGACAGTGGCTTGATGGAAAATGCAGACTGACCCCACACTCATCTGGTGCCTTCGGGAAGTAGAGATGTTTGAGATATATATATCTCGAACTATCTACTTCTTTTGAAAGGTCTGATGGTGTAGTGGGTTAAAGCATACTAGTTATGCCTGCTACTGGAAGGTAGTTGTGCTTTCTGGGTTCGAGTCCCACTGGTGGGTGTTGTCCAAAGATTATTTAATCTTCACTTGTGGTTTATGCAAGTATAGGCTTATAAGCTGGACACGAGTTCTCTCACATTGACAGTGGCTTGATGGAAAATGCAGACTGACCCCACACTCATCTGGTGCCTTCGGGAAGTAGAGATGTTTGAGATATATATATCTCGAACTATCTACTTCTTTTGAAAGGTCTGATGGTGTAGTGGGTTAAAGCATACTAGTTATGCCTGCTACTGGAAGGTAGTTGTGCTTTCTGGGTTCGAGTCCCACTGGTGGGTGTTGTCCAAAGATTATTTAATCTTCACTTGTGGTTTATGCAAGTATAGGCTTATAAGCTGGACACGAGTTCTCTCACATTGACAGTGGCTTGATGGAAAATGCAGACTGACCCCACACTCATCTGGTGCCTTCGGGAAGTAGAGATGTTTGAGATATATATATCTCGAACTATCTACTTCTTTTGAAAGGTCTGATGGTGTAGTGGGTTAAAGCATACTAGTTATGCCTGCTACTGGAAGGTAGTTGTGCTTTCTGGGTTCGAGTCCCACTGGTGGGTGTTGTCCAAAGATTATTTAATCTTCACTTGTGGTTTATGCAAGTATAGGCTTATAAGCTGGACACGAGTTCTCTCACATTGACAGTGGCTTGATGGAAAATGCAGACTGACCCCACACTCATCTGGTGCCTTCGGGAAGTAGAGATGTTTGAGATATATATATCTCGAACTATCTACTTCTTTTGAAAGGTCTGATGGTGTAGTGGGTTAAAGCATACTAGTTATGCCTGCTACTGGAAGGTAGTTGTGCTTTCTGGGTTCGAGTCCCACTGGTGGGTGTTGTCCAAAGATTATTTAATCTTCACTTGTGGTTTATGCAAGTATAGGCTTATAAGCTGGACACGAGTTCTCTCACATTGACAGTGGCTTGATGGAAAATGCAGACTGACCCCACACTCATCTGGTGCCTTCGGGAAGTAGAGATGTTTGAGATATATATATCTCGAACTATCTACTTCTTTTGAAAGGTCTGATGGTGTAGTGGGTTAAAGCATACTAGTTATGCCTGCTACTGGAAGGTAGTTGTGCTTTCTGGGTTCGAGTCCCACTGGTGGGTGTTGTCCAAAGATTATTTAATCTTCACTTGTGGTTTATGCAAGTATAGGCTTATAAGCTGGACACGAGTTCTCTCACATTGACAGTGGCTTGATGGAAAATGCAGACTGACCCCACACTCATCTGGTGCCTTCGGGAAGTAGAGATGTTTGAGATATATATATCTCGAACTATCTACTTCTTTTGAAAGGTCTGATGGTGTAGTGGGTTAAAGCATACTAGTTATGCCTGCTACTGGAAGGTAGTTGTGCTTTCTGGGTTCGAGTCCCACTGGTGGGTGTTGTCCAAAGATTATTTAATCTTCACTTGTGGTTTATGCAAGTATAGGCTTATAAGCTGGACACGAGTTCTCTCACATTGACAGTGGCTTGATGGAAAATGCAGACTGACCCCACACTCATCTGGTGCCTTCGGGAAGTAGAGATGTTTGAGATATATATATCTCGAACTATCTACTTCTTTTGAAAGGTCTGATGGTGTAGTGGGTTAAAGCATACTAGTTATGCCTGCTACTGGAAGGTAGTTGTGCTTTCTGGGTTCGAGTCCCACTGGTGGGTGTTGTCCAAAGATTATTTAATCTTCACTTGTGGTTTATGCAAGTATAGGCTTATAAGCTGGACACGAGTTCTCTCACATTGACAGTGGCTTGATGGAAAATGCAGACTGACCCCACACTCATCTGGTGCCTTCGGGAAGTAGAGATGCTTGAGATATATATATCTCGAACTATCTACTTCTTTTGAAAGGTCTGATGGTGTAGTGGGTTAAAGCATACTAGTTATGCCTGCTACTGGAAGGTAGTTGTGCTTTCTGGGTTCGAGTCCCACTGGTGGGTGTTGTCCAAAGATTATTTAATCTTCACTTGTGGTTTATGCAAGTATAGGCTTATAAGCTGGACACGAGTTCTCTCACATTGACAGTGGCTTGATGGAAAATGCAGACTGACCCCACACTCATCTGGTGCCTTCGGGAAGTAGAGATGTTTGAGATATATATATCTCGAACTATCTACTTCTTTTGAAAGGTCTGATGGTGTAGTGGGTTAAAGCATACTAGTTATGCCTGCTACTGGAAGGTAGTTGTGCTTTCTGGGTTCGAGTCCCACTGGTGGGTGTTGTCCAAAGATTATTTAATCTTCACTTGTGGTTTATGCAAGTATAGGCTTATAAGCTGGACACGAGTTCTCTCACATTGACAGTGGCTTGATGGAAAATGCAGACTGACCCCACACTCATCTGGTGCCTTCGGGAAGTAGAGATGTTTGAGATATATATATCTCGAACTATCTACTTCTTTTGAAAGGTCTGATGGTGTAGTGGGTTAAAGCATACTAGTTATGCCTGCTACTGGAAGGTAGTTGTGCTTTCTGGGTTCGAGTCCCACTGGTGGGTGTTGTCCAAAGATTATTTAATCTTCACTTGTGGTTTATGCAAGTATAGGCTTATAAGCTGGACACGAGTTCTCTCACATTGACAGTGGCTTGATGGAAAATGCAGACTGACCCCACACTCATCTGGTGCCTTCGGGAAGTAGAGATGTTTGAGATATATATATCTCGAACTATCTACTTCTTTTGAAAGGTCTGATGGTGTAGTGGGTTAAAGCATACTAGTTATGCCTGCTACTGGAAGGTAGTTGTGCTTTCTGGGTTCGAGTCCCACTGGTGGGTGTTGTCCAAAGATTATTTAATCTTCACTTGTGGTTTATGCAAGTATAGGCTTATAAGCTGGACACGAGTTCTCTCACATTGACAGTGGCTTGATGGAAAATGCAGACTGACCCCACACTCATCTGGTGCCTTCGGGAAGTAGAGATGTTTGAGATATATATATCTCGAACTATCTACTTCTTTTGAAAGGTCTGATGGTGTAGTGGGTTAAAGCATACTAGTTATGCCTGCTACTGGAAGGTAGTTGTGCTTTCTGGGTTCGAGTCCCACTGGTGGGTGTTGTCCAAAGATTATTTAATCTTCACTTGTGGTTTATGCAAGTATAGGCTTATAAGCTGGACACGAGTTCTCTCACATTGACAGTGGCTTGATGGAAAATGCAGACTGACCCCACACTCATCTGGTGCCTTCGGGAAGTAGAGATGTTTGAGATATATATATCTCGAACTATCTACTTCTTTTGAAAGGTCTGATGGTGTAGTGGGTTAAAGCATACTAGTTATGCCTGCTACTGGAAGGTAGTTGTGCTTTCTGGGTTCGAGTCCCACTGGTGGGTGTTGTCCAAAGATTATTTAATCTTCACTTGTGGTTTATGCAAGTATAGGCTTATAAGCTGGACACGAGTTCTCTCACATTGACAGTGGCTTGATGGAAAATGCAGACTGACCCCACACTCATCTGGTGCCTTCGGGAAGTAGAGATGTTTGAGATATATATATCTCGAACTATCTACTTCTTTTGAAAGGTCTGATGGTGTAGTGGGTTAAAGCATACTAGTTATGCCTGCTACTGGAAGGTAGTTGTGCTTTCTGGGTTCGAGTCCCACTGGTGGGTGTTGTCCAAAGATTATTTAATCTTCACTTGTGGTTTATGCAAGTATAGGCTTATATATATATATATATATATATATATATATATATATATATATATATATATATATATATATATAATGTATAAGAAATAGGAGAGGTCCCAAGATGCTGCCCTGTGGCACCCCCTACTGTCAATGGTAGAGTAGGGGGAGGCTATTTATTTATTTATATACAAGAAGGTACATTGGGGGTTAACAGAGAATACAGAAATTAAATTGAATTTACATTCTTGTAAAGCCACTAGCACGCATAGCGTTTCGGGCAAGTCCTTAAACTAACAGAAATTTTTTACATAAATTAACAGTAAAATTGATAAAAAATGTTTACAGGTACTTTACAGATTTACTTTACCTGTACAGATAATTTTAAGTAGAAGAATTACAGTAAAATTAACAAAAAAATGTTTACAGGTACATTGAAGAAATTTGACACAAAAGCAGATTAGAATAACAACAATACACAATAATAAATAATTAATAAATAAATGTTTATTCAGGTAAGGTACATACATACAACAGATTTTACAAAAATTTCTAGATTTATAGATAGGGCTAGTACATACAATGCCTAAAGCCACTATTACGCAAAGCGTTTCGGGAAGGAAAAACATTAAAGACTATAACTTAATACAAGTTGAGTTTAAAGTATAGAATGTGTTGAGAACAAATTAAAATAATGATAAAAAAGGGGGGTAACATGACTGAAAAAGCAGCACAAATACAATTAGGTCGACAAACAGCGTTGTTTAAAAAAACAGACATGGGTTGACAATATAGGGGTAAGGTAGTTACAGGGAATTTATTAGGTAGTGCTTCGCTTTTATCTTAATCTGGTTGAGAGAGATACAGTCTTTAACATGATTGGGAAGGTCATTCCACATTCTGAGTCCCTTGATTTGTAGAGCATTTCTAGTTTGATTAAGTCGTACTCTTGGAATATCAAAACTGTATTTGTTTCTGGTGTGGTGCTCATGGGTTCTGTTACAACCTTCAATGAAGCTTTTGAGGTCAGGATTGGCATTACAGTTCAGCGTTTTATATATGTATAATGCATATGAGAGAATGTGCAGTGACTTAATATCTAACATATTCAGAGATTTGAGTAGGGGTACCGAGTGATGTCTGGGGCCAGAGTTGGATATTATCGTAATAGCAGCTTTGTGTTGAGTGATTAGAGGACGTAAATGATTTTGGGTAGTAGAACCCCAAGCACAAATACCATAGTTGAGATATGGATAGATGAGGGAGTAATAGAGCGTCACCAGGGCAGGGCGGGGAACATAATATCTGATCTTAGAAAGAATGGCAACAGTTTTTTAAACTTTTTTTGATATATTTAGAATGTGTCCCTGGAAATTCAGCTTATGGTCAATGAGAACGCCTAGGAATTTGCCATCTATTTTGTTACAAATTTGGGTAGTGTTTATTCTGAGATTTATTTGATTAGAGGATTTATTGCCAAACAGAATATAGAAAGTTTTGTCAATGTTAAGGGTGAGTTTGTTGGCAGGTAGCCAAAGATGGACTTTATTTAACTCAGTATTTACTGTGGCATTTAGAGCAAGGGGGTCAGGACTGGAGTAAATGAAGGTTGTGTCGTCAGCAAATAGAATTGGTTTGAGGTGTTGGGAGGGATTTGGAAGGTCATTAATGTAGATGAGAAAGAGGAGAGGGCCAAGTATGCTGCCCTGGGGAACACCAATGTTGATGGGTAGGGTGGGAGAAATTTAATTATTCACAGAAACATACTGGAGCCTGTCAGTAAGGTAAGATTTGAGGTATTGCAGGGAGCGTCCTCTGACTCCATAATGATGTAATTTAAGAAGGTGTTGGTGGTTGACAGTGTTAAAAGCCTTATGCAGGTCCACAAATAGCCCAACAGGGAACTCATTTTTATCAAGAGCTGCATGAATCAAGTTAATCATACTAATAAGTGCATCGTTAGTGCTTTTTTGGGTCTGAAGCCATATTGACAAGAGCTAAGTATATTGTGTTTGGCTAGATAAGAGTAAATCTGCTTGTAGATTAGTTTTTCAAATATTTTTGACAAGTTAGGCAGGATTGATATAGGTCTGTAGTTGTTAACATCTGTGAGATCACCACATTTGTGGACAGGGGTTACTCTCGTTTTTTTTAGAATATCTGGAAAGATTTGGAGTTCAAGTGACTTGTTGAAGAGCAATGCAATAGCAGAGGCTAAAAATCTGGAGGCTTTTTTGTAAATTAAAGTTGGTATCTCCTCAAGGGCACTAGACTTGGTTTTAAGGGAAAGGATTATCTCATTAACGTCAGTGGAATTTGTAGGCTTTAGGTACAGAGGCTGTGGATAGTTACCTGTAAGATAGTCCTTAACATCAGTACTGGAAGATGGAATATCATTTGCAAGGGATGACCCAATGGAAGAGAAGAACCTATTGAACTCAATAGCAGAATCAGAGGCTGAAAGCTGACCATCGTTATTGGACAGGACTGTTGGTTTGTTATTTAAAATCTTCTTTGATCCCAATATTTGTGAAATTGTGCTCCAAGTTTTTTTAATGTTGCTCTTTATTTGGGTAAATTTATCTTCGTAGTATTTAGTTTTGGCTCGTCTAATTATTTTAGATAGCAATAACGAGTAATTCTTAGAGAATTCTTTGGAGACGGTTCCTAACCTATACTTCTTCTCAAGGTCATGTTTTTTATTAATGGATAATTTTTTAATATTTTTATTAATAACAATACACAATAATAACAATACGCAATAATAACAATACACAATAATAAAACAAGGATTACTAGGTACATGAGGATAACATTTCAGGGTTATACGTTGGTTCACTGAAGCATAATATGAGGATCGTTTCAAGGAAAAATCTCAAGGAATAATGCAGTAGAATATGCACTCAATACAACAACCATGATATCAGATGATATCTAAGATTACAGTGGTAAAGTAATATGGCTTAGGTACAAAAGTTGGGGGATTAGGTAGCACTAGATACAGTGTGAACATAAAGTACTAGGTAGAAAACTATGAAGATGAAATTAGGTACTTTTTGGTTTTATTTTTGAATAAGGCAAAAGTTGGACTTTTGTCCAAAAGTTGGAGTTATGCTATTGATGAGTACATATTAGTTCCTGTCACTTAGATAGGAACGAATATAGTCCAAAGCAAGGCCTTGAATACCATAGTGGTGAAGTTTAAATAAGAGGTAATTATGGTTTATAGTATCAAAGGCTTTTCTCAAGTCAATGAAGAGGCCAATTGAGAACTCATTTTTGTCAAGGGCAGTGTAGATTATATCAGTCTAATGATGGCATCATTGATACTCATTTGGAAACAAAAGCCAAACTGGCAGGGACTTAGTATATAGATTTTACGAAGTAGGAATAGAGCTGTTTAAAAAAAAACAATTTTTGAAAGTATAGGTAGATGTGATATTATTCTGTAATTGTCAGTTGTCTCGCCTCCTTTATAAACTGGCACCACTCTTGCTTTTTTAAGGATATCAGGAAAAGTAAGATACTAGAGATTTGTTGAATAGCAGAGGAATGGGTGTTGCAAGAACAGGGGCAGCACTCTTATATATCATAGATGGTATTTTATTAATGTTCCAAGCTTTGGTTTTAAGTAATTGAATTATGGATATAATGTCTGTCAGGCAGACTGGTAAAAGGAATAGAGAGTTAGCTACCTATGAGATATGTAGTATATTGTGTCTGGGTCTCCGGAATTTTTCTGGCAAGGTTTGCACCAATTGATGAAAAGAAGCTATTGGAATTAGTTGCAATATCTAAGTCTGTTGCAAGTGTGTAACCGTCTTTGGAGAGTTTTATCTGCTTGGTATGTGATTGTTGTTTAGACCCTAGGATGTTAGAGATGGCTTTCCATGTAATGTTCATATTTCATTTTGCTTCTTTAAATCTATTCTCATAAAAGGAAGCTTTGGCTCCTTGTATTATATTGGTAAGCATTGATGGGTATGCTACTTGTGAGCCAGGGGTTGTTTAATCTTTTGACAGTTTATTTGCTTAGGGAGGAGAAGACTCAAGATGATTCAAAATGCTCAGAATACTCTCACAAATTTATATCACTCTAATATTTAGGAATCTTATATAATAAAAATGTATGACTACAAGTTCTCCTTCTTTCCCTTCAACAGGTCTTCCTCACTGGGCCTGCTTGGTTTTTGTGTTACTGGGAGGGTGCCATCACCGTTTACCTTTCAAGACTGACTCATGCTGGCACTGCATTTGTTGACCTTCTCTTCACAGTAAACACACAGTCCTTCTCCATATGATGATTGTCCAGGGCAAGCAGGGTGTGGCCGCCATCTTGGAAACAGGAGGATGGAGAAGCAGGGTCTTCTAATTTCTTCAAAGCAAAAGAATCTTCTGTCTTCCCAGACTTATGGCAGCTTCTGCCGGCCTTGCATTCTTGTTCCTACATGGCCCTTGGGCCTTTTATATTTATTTTACATAATAAAACAACTATTAATACCCATGTGTTTTTTAACAAGAGATCCATGACCTTTAAGCGCTAATTGTATTAACTAATGTACATATTGTAACCTTTAAATATCTAATAAAAGACAACAAAACACAAAAGGAAGAGGGTGGTAGGAGAAAAGCACACAGAAACTGTATTCAAGGGGACATAAACATTCCCTCTATTGCATTATGTGTGATTTCCTCTGAGGATATATATATATATATATATATATATATATATATATATATATATATGCAACAGTGATCACAAAAACACTGATCCAAGTATGAAGAAAAATCCCATTTGAAAAATAGAGAATGCTTAACACGTTTTCGGCTAATTCGCCTTCATCAGAACAAAGTAGACTAACTTTGGAATAATCCAAAGTAGGATTCTACTTTGCTCTGATGAAGGCTAATTAGACAAAAATGCATTAGGTATTCTCTATTTTTCAAATGTGGTTTTCCCGCATATATATATATATATATATATATATATATATATATATATATATATATATATATATATTAGTATATTTTGGTAGCAGTCTTTCCTGTAGACATATATTATTAAATATGACCGAAAAAGTAAGATTAATAATTCTAACACGAATTTTCTCAATCTTTCGTACATTACGCTTCACTGTTGGAGGTAAATCAAAAATCACTTCTCCA
The DNA here is from genome assembly GCF_040958095.1 of Procambarus clarkii. Taxonomy (NCBI): domain Eukaryota; kingdom Metazoa; phylum Arthropoda; class Malacostraca; order Decapoda; family Cambaridae; genus Procambarus; species Procambarus clarkii. The sequence continues at coordinate 124,758 of NW_027189157.1, read as the reverse complement.
AAATTCATTTTTATTTCTAGTCTGACGCGACACGGGCGCGTTTTGTAAAACTTATTACATTTTCAAAGACTTCACAAATACACAACTGATTAGAACTTACGTATCTCTGATTTTATATCTACATTTGAGTTAGGTGGGAGGGGTGATGTGGCATTAACACAAGACAGAACAAGAGGGGATATACATAGGGTATTAAAAGTATCAACACAAGACAGAACAGAAACAATGGGTATTGAATAGAAGTGTTTGTAGAAAGCCTATTGGTCCATATTTCTTGATGCTTCTATATTGGAGCGGAGTCTTGAGGTGGGTAGAATATAGTTGTGCAATAATTGGCTGTTGATTGCTGGTGTTGACTTCTTGATGTGTAGTGCCTCGCAAACGTCAAGCCGCCTGCTATCGCTGTATCTATCGATGATTTCTGTGTTGTTTACTAGGATTTCTCTGGCGATGGTTTGGTTATGGGAAGAGATTATATGTTCCTTAATGGAGCCCTGTTGCTTATGCATCGTTAAACGCCTAGAAAGAGATGTTGTTGTCTTGCCTATATACTGGTTTTTTTGGAGCTTACAGTCCCCAAGTGGGCATTTGAAGGCATAGACGACGTTAGTCTCTTTTAAAGCGTTCTGTTTTGTGTCTGGAGAGTTTCTCATGAGTAGGCTGGCCGTTTTTCTGGTTTTATAGTAAATCGTCAGTTGTATCCTCTGATTTTTGTCTGTAGGGATAACATTTCTATTAACAATATCTTTCAGGACCCTTTCCTCCGTTTTATGAGCTGTGGAAAAGAAGTTCCTGTAAAATAGTCTAATAGGGGGTATAGGTGTTGTGTTAGTTGTCTCTTCAGAGGTTGCATGGCTTTTCACTTTCATTCTTATGATGTCTTCGATGAAACCATTTGAGAAGCCGTTATTGACTAGGACCTGCCTTACCCTACAGAGTTCTTCATCGACTTGCTTCCATTCTGAGCTGTGGCTGAGAGCACGGTTGACGTATGCGTTAACAACACTCCTCTTGTACCTGTCAGGGCAGTCGCTGTTGGCATTTAGGCACATTCCTATGTTTGTTTCCTTAGTGTAGACTGCAGTGTGGAAACCTCCGCCCTTTTCCATGACTGTTACATCTAGAAAAGGCAGCTTCCCATCCTTTTCCGTCTCGTAAGTGAAACGCAGCACGGAACTCTGCTCAAATGCCTCCTTCAGCTCCTGCAGATGTCTGACATCAGGTACCTGTGTAAAAATGTCGTCAACATACCTGCAGTATATGGCCGGTTTCAAGTTCATGTCGACTAAGACTTTTTGCTCGATGGTACCCATGTAGAAGTTTGCAAACAGGACACCTAGGGGAGAACCCATGGCGACCCCATCTACTTGCTTATACATGTGCCCATCCGGGCTCAAGAAGGGTGCCTCTTTAGTACAAGCTTGGAGTAGTTTCCTCAGAATACTTTCTGGCATGTCAAGAGGAGTACAGGCTGGATCACGATACACTCTGTCGGCTATCATTCCGATTGTCTCGTCCACAGGTATGTTGGTAAACAGCGATTCTACGTCCAACGAGGCTCTTATCCCTGTGGCCCGTGTGCCCCGCAGTAAGTCCACAAATTCCTTTGGAGACTTCAGGCTGAAGGCGCAAGGAACATAAGGAGTCAGCAGGCCGTTGAGTCGCTTCGCCAGTCTGTACGTGGGTGTGGGTATCTGGCTAATGATTGGCCGAAGTGGGTTTCCAGGCTTGTGCGTCTTGACATTTCCATATGCATATCCAGGTTTATATTCCCCAATGATCTTTGGCAGGTGGAGTCCGGATTTCTTGGCGTTCACAGTTTCGATCAGTTTGTTGACCTTTGCTTTTAATTCGGCTGTAGTGTCCTTCGTTACCCTTTGGAACTTAGTTTGGTCAGAGAGTATGATGTTCATTTTCTGTGAACGCCAAGAAATCCGGACTCCACCTGCCAAAGATCATTGGGGAATATAAACCTGGATATGCGTATGGAAATGTCAAGACGCACAAGCCTGGAAACCCACTTCGGCCAATCATTAGCCAGATACCCACACCCACGTACAGACTGGCGAAGCGACTCAACGGCCTGCTGACTCCTTATGTTCCTTGCGCCTTCAGCCTGAAGTCTCCAAAGGAATTTGTGGACTTACTGCGGGGCACACGGGCCACAGGGATAAGAGCCTCGTTGGACGTAGAATCGCTGTTTACCAACGTACCTGTGGACGAGACAATCGGAATGATAGCCGACAGAGTGTATCGTGATCCAGCCTGTACTCCTCTTGACATGCCAGAAAGTATTCTGAGGAAACTACTCCAAGCTTGTACTAAAGAGGCACCCTTCTTGAGCCCGGATGGGCACATGTATAAGCAAGTAGATGGGGTCGCCATGGGTTCTCCCCTAGGTGTTCTGTTTGCAAACTTCTACATGGGTACCATCGAGCAAAAAGTCTTAGTCGACATGAACTTGAAACCGGCCATATACTGCAGGTATGTTGACGACATTTTTACACAGGTACCTGATGTTAGACATCTGCAGGAGCTGAAGGAGGCATTTGAGCAGAGTTCCGTGCTGCGTTTCACTTACGAGACGGAAAAGGATGGGAAGCTGCCTTTTCTAGATGTAACAGTCATGGAAAAGGGCGGAGGTTTCCACACTGCAGTCTACACTAAGGAAACAAACATAGGAATGTGCCTAAATGCCAACAGCGACTGCCCTGACAGGTACAAGAGGAGTGTTGTTAACGCATACGTCGACCGTGCTCTCAGCCACAGCTCAGAATGGAAGCAAGTCGACGAAGAACTCTGTAGGGTAAGGCAGGTCCTAGTCAATAACGGCTTCTCCAATGGTTTCATCGAAGACATCATAAGAAGGAAAGTGAAAAGCCATGCAACCTCTGAAGAGACAACTAACACAACACCTATACCCCCTATTAGACTATTTTACAGGAACTTCTTTTCCACAGCTCATAAAACGGAGGAAAGGGTCCTGAAAGATATTGTTAATAGAAACGTTATCCCTACAGACAAAAATCAGAGGATACAACTGACGATTTACTATAAAACCAGAAAAACGGCCAGCCTACTCATGAGAAACTCTCCAGACACAAAACAGAACGCTTTAAAAGAGACTAACGTCGTCTATGCCTTCAAATGCCCACTTGGGGACTGTAAGCTCCAAAAAACCCAGTATATAGGCAAGACAACAACATCTCTTTCTAGGCGTTTAACGATGCATAAGCAACAGGGCTCCATTAAGGAACATATAATCTCTTCCCATAACCAAACCATCGCCAGAGAAATCCTAGTAAACAACACAGAAATCATCGATAGATACAGCGATAGCAGGCGGCTTGACGTTTGCGAGGCACTACACATCAAGAAGTCAACACCAGCAATCAACAGCCAATTATTGCACAACTATATTCTACCCACCTCAAGACTCCGCTCCAATATAGAAGCATCAAGAAATATGGACCAATAGGCTTTCTACAAACACTTCTATTCAATACCCATTGTTTCTGTTCTGTCTTGTGTTGATACTTTTAATACCCTATTAATATCCCCTCTTGTTCTGTCTTGTGTTAATGCCACATCACCCCTCCCACCTCACTCAAATGTAGATATAAAATCAGAGATACGTAAGTTCTAATCAGTTGTGTATTTGTGAAGTCTTTGAAAATGTAATAAGTTTTACGAAACGCGCCCGTGTCGCGTCAGACTAGAAATAAAAATGAATTTTGGAGAAGTGATTTTTGATTTACCTCCAACAGTGAAGCGTAATGTACGAAAGATTGAGAAAATTCGTGTTAGAATTATTAATCTTACTTTTTCGGTCATATTTAATAATATATATATATATATATATATATATATATATATATATATATATATATATATAATAAGCCTCGTCTCAGCTAGGTGCCCAGCGGAGAGAGAACCTCGCATCCTAGGGGTCCAAAACCCGGATTTCCCCGCACTTCGCCCTGATGGTATCACCATATACTCATGGAAGGAGGGTAGACAGTTGGTGTGGGAGTACACGTGTGTATCCACCCTGGCTGACACCTATGTACACTTCGGAGCTGATCAAGCAGGTGGGGCGGCCAACCACAGGGAAACAGCAAAATCACTCAAGTACAGGCGACTGGAAGGTCAATACCTCTTTGTTCCCATAGCGTTTGAGACGCATGACCCCTGGGGCAAGAGTGCCTTGGGATTTCTCAAGGAATTGGGTTCCAAGCTCATTGACGTCACCAGAGACCCAAGGGCTTCCAGTTTTTTGTTTCAGCGCCTCAGTGTGGCGATCCAGAGGGGAAATGCTTGCTGCGTCCTCGGTTCCTGTTCGGAAGTGGAGGAGCTTCAAGAGATCCATAACCTTTAGGCATTTGTCTTGTAACTTGTCTTGTATGCTTTGTAACCTTTAAATACACAATAAAGCAAAAAAAAAAAAAAAAAAAAAAAAAGGAAGAGTGTCGTGACGCTGAACCCCGGTTCATTCCGAACACAGCGATTACACAACACATAACACCTTGCCTCAGCAACCGTTACTACCACCTATACTCCTACACACACCAGACCCTTGAGGCGTACCACTCGGTTTGTACTGGAACACAATGAATGAACATATGGAAGGTATTTAAAGGCCGTCGGGTTTTGTCATTTAATTACAAAGAATAGACTCTGGTTCTCGCATAGCTGTCTGGTACACTTCGCTGCTGCCACAACGGAGATCCAGAGGACTTCTCAGTTCAACTCCCACAATCAGACTGACTTTAGCCAACCATGGCCTCAAACATTTCACCACGCCTCTCAAGGAAGGTATAATCCGATTAACCTTATCCCTAGAATCGGTAATCTTGTTCCTAGAAGCCTGACGAAGAATAATTCCTCTTTCCAGGAATTATTAATTTGGCTAAACAGCTTCGGTCTTAATCCATTGACCTTTCACTCGGTACCCCTACTCATATCTCTGAATATGTTAGACATTAAGTCACTGCACATTCTCTCATGTGTATTATACATATATAAAACGCTAAACTATAATGCCAATCCTGATCTCAAAAGCTTCATAGAAGGATGTAACAGAACCCATGAGCACCACACCAGAAATAAATACAGTTTTGATATTCCTAGAGTACGACTTAATCAAACTAGAAATGCTCTACAAATCAAGGGGCCCAGAATGTGGAATGACCTTCCAACCATGTTAAAGACTGTACCTCTCTCAACCAGTTTAAGTTACAAACAAAGCTATACCTAATAAATTCCCTGTAACCTACCTTACCCTTCTATTGTCAACCAATGTCTGTTTTTTTAAAGAGCGCAGTTTGTCGACATAATTGTATTTGTGCTGCTTTTTCATCTATGTTTTCATTTCTTGTTTTCATTCTACTCATTATGCTCAATTAGTATTAAGCTTGTCATTTAAGTTTATCATGCCCGAAACGCTTTGCGTAATAGTGACTTTAGGCATTGTATGTACTAGCTCTACCTATAAGTCAACCAATCTTTGTAAAAATTTATAGTATGTATGTACCTTACCTAAATAAACATTTTATTTTATTTTTATTTTATTTTATTTTCTTAGATATGTGATCCATAGTCTGTCTACTTAACATGTACTTCCAATCATCATTCGTTAAGTGTTGTAGTAATGATCCTCTAGCTAATAATTCCTACTAACTTGTGGATTACAACACCACTCCCCTCCTTAAACACGCATATGTCCCCATATGCATCATTGTTCCATTAGTGCAAGGACCTGGAGGATGCACCCACCATATATGTACAACTAAAAAATCATCCAATAAGTTCATCATACACACGATGAAATAAATTAAAATTTTCCCCGACATGACTCACAACACTTCTCCTACATATACATTATATTCACATCATAGCACAGGTAAAATAGTCTGTAATAATTTTTCCCATCTCCAACAATGCACATATACCTAAACTGCTGACATATAATTACATACTTTCTTCTCTCTCTCTCTCTCTCTTTATATATATATATATATATATATATATATATATATATATATATATATATATATATATATATATATATATATATATATATATATATATATGTATATATATATATATATATATATATATATATATATATATATATATATATATATATATATATATATATTAGTATATTTTGGTAGCAGTCTTTCCTGTAGACATATATTATTAAATATGACCGAAAAAGTAAGATTAATAATTCTAACACGAATTTTCTCAATCTTTCATACATTTCTTTTCACTGTTGGTGGTAATTCAAAAATCAATTCTCCAAAATTCATTTTTATTTCTAGTCTTACGCGACACTTGAGCGCGTTTCGTAAAACTTATTACATTTTCAAAGACTTTAGTTTACACATACACAACTGAATAGAACTTACACATCTCCGATTTGTTTATATCTACATTTGAGTGAGGTGGATAGGGTGAGGTGGTATTAACAGGGTATTAAATTCATCAACACAAGACAGAACACGAAACAATGGGTATTTGAATAGAAGTGATTGTAGAAAGCCTATTGGTCCATATTTCTTGATGCTTCTATATTGGAGCGGAGTCTTGAGGTGGGTAGAATATAGTTGTGCATTAATTGGCTGTTGATTGCTGGTGTTGACTTCTTAATGTGTAGTGCCTCGCAAACATCAAGTCGCCTGCTATCGCTGTATCTATCGATGATTTCTGTGTTGTTTACTAGGATTTCTCTGGCGATGGTTTGGTTGTGGGAAGAGATTATATGTTCCTTAATGGAGCCCTGTTGCTTATGCATCGTTAAACGCCTAGAAAGAGATGTTGTTGTCTTGCCTATATACTGGGTTTTTTGGAGCTTACAGTCCCCAAGAGGGCATTTGAAGGCATAGACGACGTTGGTCTCTTTTAAAGCGTTCTGCTTTGTGTCTTGAGAGTTTCTCATGAGTAGGCTGGCCGTTTTTCTGGTTTTATAGTAAATCGTCAGCTGTATCCTCTGATTTTTGTCTGTAGGGATAACGTTTCTATTAACAATATCTTTCAGGACCCTTTCCTCCGTTTTATGAGCTGTGGAAAAGAAGTTCCTGTAAAATAGTCTAATAGGGGGTATAGGTGTTGTGTTAGTTGTCTCTTCAGAGGTTGCATGGCGTTTCACTTTCCTTCTTATGATGTCTTTGACGAAACCATTGGAGAAGCCGTTGTTGACTAGGACCTGCCTTACCCTACAGAGTAAGGCAGAAGAACTCTATTATATAAAGTTTAGTCTTCCTCTGAAGACACTTGACACTCTGTCACGCTCACTCTGGGTAGCCCTGGTTCCTTCTTCCGTGGCCCACGATGAATCCACGATGACTACTACGAATCTACCCTGGCTACAGGCCAGCCAAATCACAGTCCCACTGGGTGCTTCGTCGTGATGGCCTTCAACCACAATCCAGCCTGTAGCTGGCAGGTACCGATCAGCCTCGCTGTTTAGGCCACTCTACGACTGATACTAGGGTTGCGAGCCCTAGGCAGGAGCCTCATGTGACTCACTGGTCACTCTCCTCATTCAGCACCACAGTGGGTAGTCTCTTCCACCAGCCAGCCCCGGATAAGGCGATTCCCGATACTGCCACTCCTCAGGCAGGCTATTATACTCTCAGCAGAGTTTGTCCAGGGGTGGCTCACAGCTTCTTCAAAGCAGACTGGTGAAAAATAAAAAATAAATAAATATGTTTATTCAGGTAAGGTACATACATACAAGTGATGTTACATTAATGGATTGATATAAAGATAGAGCTAGTACATACAATGCCTAAAGCCACTATTACGCAATGCGTTTCGGGCAAGAAAACATTAATATCTAGAACTTAATACTAATTGAGCATAAAGAATAAAAAGTGTTGAAAACAAATACAAATAAAGATAAAAAAAAGGGGGAACATGACTGAAAAAGCAGCACAAATACAATAGGTTGACAAACAGTGTTGATTAAAAAAAAAATAATAATAATAAAATAAAATAACAGACATGGGTTGACAATAAAGGAGTGTGGTGGGTTACAGGGAATTTATTAGGTAGTGTTTAGTTTTTCTCTTAAACTGGTTGAGAGAGGTACAGTCTTTAACATGGTTGAAGAGACCTTGGCTGCCATGGGTAGACTGCCCCATCGTCCAACACAGCAGTCCTAGGTCGACTCTGAAACCAGACACGTCATCAGTACTGGGGACACTACCTAGGGCCACTAGGAAACTTCACTTACTAGCTTAGACAGAAACGTCCACCTCTTCACTCCATAGATGGCGTTGCTGTCTAAGCGCCACCTCACCAGAGGTCAGCAGCGGCTACGTCATGAGCCGACTAGGACTGGCACCCAGCACTTATTGCCGGCATCTCCCGTCCTCACTAGATGGCGTTGTCCATGGTGTGGGGTTTTCGGCAGCCGACTCACAGATGGCGCGAACTCCAAGGCTTCGTGCTCGGGCGAGGAAGTTTGGTTCGTAACATTATATTCCTAAGATTACTCAAGTTTGTGTTAGTGAAACCACTTGTGCTCAAGTTGTTCTGGGCTACCTATAGCCTTTGCTAGGGCCCTATCCAAGTAGACTTTACCCTAGTTTTGTAATTGTAAAACCTTGCATCCTGCCTATGTGGACCAAGGCTTTTAACGTAAAGTAGAGTGGTAAAGAAAAAAGTTTTATTAATGTATATATGGGGGGTTATTAGAGGGTTTAATAAATAAGGTATAAGAAAGAAGTTTTCCTTTCATCCTGCTGAGTGTGGAATAGGGGATTACCTTAGCCTGCAGATATATATCCTAACCTAACTCATAGTATTTACTGGGAATATTCTTCCCTGGGGGGCCGGGGCCTCCTTATTGCCACTATTTTAGGAACTCTTTTAACTTGTACTATTGGCCATCTATGTACAATCATATACACCCCATAACACAGTTATTAGTCAGACTCTGGCAGTTATATTAGTCTGACTCTAGTAGTTTTATTAGTCTGACTCTGGGAGTTATATTAGTTTGACTCTGGGAGTTATATTAGTCTGACTCTGGATGTTATCAGTCAGAAGGAGGCAGTTATATTAGTCTGACCCTGGCAGTTATATTAGTCTGACTCTTGCAGTTATATAAGTCTGACTCTGGCAGTTACATTAGTCTGACTCTGGGAGTTATATTAGTCTGACTCTGGAAGTTATATTAGTCTGACTCTGGTAGTTATATTAGTCTGACTAGTAGTTATATTAGTCTCACTCCGGCAGTAACATTACCCTGACTCTGGCAGTTATATTAGTCGGACTCTGGAAGTTATATCAGACTGACTCTGGTAGTTATATTATTCTGACTCTGGCAGTTACAATAGTCTTACTCTGGTAGATATATTAGTCTGATTCTAGCAGTTATATTATTTTTACACTGGCAGTTATATTAGTCAGACTCTGACAGTTATATTAGTCAGACTCTGACAGTTATAGTAGTACGCCTTTGGCACTTATATTAGTCTGAGACTGGCAGTTATATTAGCCAGACTCTGTCAGTTATATTACTCTGACTTTGGCAGTTATATTAGTCTGACTCTGGCAGTTATATTAGTCTGACGCTGGCAGTTATATTAAACTCCCTAGCAATTACATTAGCCTGACTCTGGCAGTTATATTAGAATGACTCTTGGAGTTATATCAGTCTGCCTGTCAGTTATGTTAGTATGACTCTGGCAGTTATTAGTCAGACTCTGACAGCTATATAATTCTGAACCTGGCAATTACATGCAGTTGCCTTAAACTGCCTTAAGGCAGTTGCCTTAAACCAGCAAATAGTAGAACCAACTAGGAAGGAGAACACGCTGGACCTCATTTTCACTAATAATGATGATTTGATCAGGAACATAATGATTACAAATACCTGTTACTCAGATCACAACTTAATTGAAGTTATGACAACCATGTGGCGTAGACCTTCAAAACCAGTCCAGATTCCCGGTGGAGGAGATTTCAGCAAATTCAACTTCAATTATAAACAGATAAACTGGGAGCAAATAAACCAGGACTTCACAGAAATAAACTGGGAAGAACAGCTAGAAAAAGCAAACCTGAACCAGTGCCTGGCAAAAATAAGCTCAGTAGCACTAGAAATATGTTCAAACCGCATACCCCTAAGAAAAAAGAGGAAGAGATGCAGAATGGAACGGGAACGTCGTTCCCTATATAGGCGAAGAAAACGAATCGCGGAACAACTTGAGAGTCGCACCCTATCTCAAGAACGGCGAAGAAGGTTAGGTTGAGAAATAGAAACAATTGAACGGAAGCTACAAGAATCATACAAAACCCAGGAGAGGCAAAGAGAGCAAAAGGCCATCAGTGAAATAGAAAGAAATCCGAAATATTTTTTCTCCTATGCAAAATCAAGATAAAAAACCACATCTAGTATCGGGCCCCTGCGAAAGGGAGATGGAACTTTCACCGATGACAACAAAGAAATGAGCGAGCTACTGAGGACGCAGTACGACTCTGTTTTCAGCGAGCCATTAAACACACTAAAGATTCATAACCCAAATGAATTTTTCAAGGATACGATACCAACATCAAATCATATATCAGACGTCACCCTATCCCCACTGGATTTTGAAGAAGCCATAAACAGTATGCCTATGCACTCTGCACCAGGCCCGGATTCTTGGAACTCCATATTCATAAAGAACTGTAAAAAACCACTATCGCAGGCCCTCCACATTCTGTGGAGACAAAGCCTAGATACTGGCGTTATTCCTGATATACTAAAAACAGCAGAGATAGCACCACTTCATAAAGGAGGAAATAAGGCAGAGGCAAAAAATTACTGACCGATAGCGCTAACATCGCACATCAAAAAAATTTTTGAGAGAGTGCTAAGAAGTAAAATCACAAAATACATGGAATCACAGCAACTCCATAACCCCGGACAACATGGTTTCAGAACAGGGCGCTCTTGCCTGTCGCAGTTGCTGGACCACTATGATATGGCATTAGATGCTATGGAAGACAAACAAAACGCGGATGTAATTTACACAGATTTCGCAAAAGCTTTTGATAAATGTGACCATGGTGTTATTGCACATAAAATGCGTTCAAAAGGAACTACCGGAAAAATAGGCAGATAGATCTACAATTTCCTAACCAACAGAACCCAATGTGTAATAGTCAACAAAATAAAATCCAGCCCATCAACCGTGAAGAGCTCAGTCCCCCAGGGTACTGTGCTTGCTCCACTACTTTTTCTCATCCTCATTTCGGACATAGACAAGAACACAACCTATAGCAATGTATCATCCTTTGCAGATGACACTAGGATCTTCATGAGAGTAGGCAACATAGAGGACACGGCGAACCTCCAGTCAGATGTAGATCAGGTCTTTTTATGGGCTACAGAAAATAATATGGTGTTTAATGAAGATAAGTTCCAGCTCATGCGCTATGGAAAAAATGAAAATATAAAAACGGAAACCACGTACAAAACTCAGGCATATCATAACATAGAACGAAAAGGCAATGTAAAGGATCTAGGTGTACTCATGTCGGAAGACCTTACCTTTAAAGAACACAATAAAGTAGCCGTCACAACTGCAAGAAAAATGACAGGTTAGATAACAAGAACTTTTCACACTAGAGATGCTATACCGATGATGATACTTTTCAAAACGCTTGTGCTCTCTGGAGTGGAGTACTGCTGCACAATGACAGCACCTTTCAAAGCTGGAGAAATTACTGACCTGGAGAGCGTGCATAGATCCTTTACTGCTAGAATCCACTCAGTAAAACATCTAAACTATTGGGACCGACTAAAGAGCCTAAAACTGTACTCCCTTGAGCGCAGGCGGGAGAGGTACATAATAATTTACACGTGGAAAATATTAGAGGGGCTGGTCCCAAACCTGCACACAGAAATAACATCACATGAGACCAGAAGACATGGCAGGATGTGCAGAATGCCCACGTTGAAAAACAGAGGTGCAACTGGTACTCTGAGAGAGAACTCTATCAACATCAGAGGTCCGAGACTGTTCAACACGCTTCCACTACACATAAGGGGCATAACTGGCCGACCCCTCACAGTGTTCAAGAGAGAACTGGATAAGCACCTCCAAACGATACCTGATCAACCAGGCTGTGACTCATACGTCAGGCTGCGAGCAGCCGCGTCCAACAGCCTGGTTGATCAGTCCGGCAACCAGGAGGCCTGGTCGACGACCGGGCCGCGGGGACGCTAAGCCCCGGAAGCACCTCAAGGTAACCTCAAGGTAAGCTACATTAGTCTGACTCTGGCAGTTATATTAATCTGACTCTGGCAGTTAGTAGTGTGAAAAGGCACTACGAGTGTCCGTTTTGCTTTTTCTGGGGGACACTCGTAGGGCCAGGGGTTTTCATGACATTTAGCCACGGACACTCGTAGGGCCAGGGGTTTTCATGACATTTAGCCACGGACACTCGTAGGGCCAGGGGTTTTCATGACATTTAGCCACGGACACTCGTAGGGCCAGGGGTTTTCATGACATTTAGCCACGGACACTCGTAGGGCCAGGGGTTTTCATGACATTTAGCCACTGACACTCGTAGGGCCAGGGGTTTTCATGACATTTAGCCACGGACACTCGTAGGGCCAGGGGTTTTCGTGACATTTAGCCGCGGACACTCGTAGGGCCGGGTGTTTTCATGACATTTAGCCACGGACACTCGTAGGGCCAGGGGTTTTCGTGACATTTAGCCGCGGACACTCGTAGGGCCAGGCGTTTTCATGACATTTAGCCACGGACACTCGTAGGGCCAGGGGTTTTCATGACATTTAGCCACGGACACTCGTAGGGCCAGGGGTTTTCATGACATTTAGCCACGGACACTCGTAGGGCCAGGGGTTTTCATGACATTTAGCCACTGACACTCGTAGGGCCAGGGGTTTTCATGACATTTAGCCACGGACACTCGTAGGGCCAGGGGTTTTCGTGACATTTAGCCGCGGACACTCGTAGGGCCGGGTGTTTTCATGACATTTAGCCACGGACACTCGTAGGGCCAGGGGTTTTCGTGACATTTAGCCGCGGACACTCGTAGGGCCAGGCGTTTTCATGACATTTAGCCACGGACACTCGTAGGGCCAGGGGTTTTCGTGACATTTAGCCGCGGACACTCGTAGGGCCGGGTGTTTTTGTGACATTTAGCCTCGGACACTCGTAGTCCCATATCTTTTTCGTCGCCCTTGTGACCCTGCACAGACATTGCTAATGGTCAATGACGTCACCCCCGTCTTCATCTTCCCTGTATAAGTCCGTTTTCTGTTATAGTGTAATGATTCCCATTTTCATATTTATAGCAAAGGGGGATTCAAATTCTACCTTCTGTCAATCCTAATGTGCAATGGCGTAAATCATTATAAGCTCGTTTTTTCTCAATAAGGTATTGCCGTACTGTTTCCCATTGTCTAAGATCATTTTATAGCTAAGATTACTTAATAATAATAACATAAGAAATGACCTCAAAACCCCGTTTACAGAACCAGTATTTACCCAGGTCTTTTTCCTAAATCTAAAACTCATTCCAATTTATGTCCATTGTTTCATGTTCTGTCTAGTGTTGATAATTTTAATAGTCTATTAATATTCCCCCTTTATCATGTCCATTCATTCACAGCTCTATCATGTCATCTCTATTTCTTTGCCTTTCTAGAGAATGAAATTTAAGCTTTGTCAATCTTTCTTCAGAAATTGCTATTGAGCATAGGGCAAAATAAAAAATAAAAACTTACTATCTTTCATTTGTATGAAAACAGTCCCCTGCCAGGCGTAGTGACTTCAATGCGATTTCAGTACTAATCCAACATTACTGTATTAACTAACAGTCCCCTGCCAGGCATGGTGACTTCAATGCAATTTCAGTAGTAATCCAATATTACTGCATAAACCCAAAAATTTATATATATATGCATATATATATATATATATATATATATATATATATATATATATATATATATATATATATATATATATATATATATATTTATATATATATATGCACATCTCACATTCTCTCAAAACATACCTCCCACACCTTACTGTAGCACATAACAGATCAAAAATACTCGTTCAGTAAAAAGCAAGGCCTTCTGCAAAGTACCTTCTTTTGTGACGTCATCATCCCTAATGTGGCGCGAGGCATCAACGGGCTAAATACGGATCCCAGGAGGTTCACACATAAGTGTGAACTCTTAATCTGGCATAATACCTCACCTATACTCTGTGCTTCATCAGAGTTGATATTCAGCTACAATAGCTCGTATTTTCGCTCATTGCTCATATTTTCTGTTATTCATAAACCCGATCAAACCATCCTAACCTAACCTAACCTAACTTATTATATATAACAAACAAATACATGCTACAGTCCAGTTATTGTTGTTGTTTAGTGACATCGTGAAAAGCGACCTCAGGTATAGGGATAAGGTATTGCTGGCTATTAGCATATAGGTGTGAAGGTATTACAGCACCTTACTGGTCAACTATGTATGACGTCACCAGACAACCAATGCTACCTTTGGCGTCCTACTGGCATGTGTATTTGATGTTATTATTCAAAAATGACTAGACTAACCATCCCCACCTAACCTAATCAGATGTTTAAGAACATACATTTTAGTCATCCGCAACTGTAATCATTCATTATGCAGTAATAAGTTGAAAACTATAATAGCTGCCCAAATGTCGTACCGCAATTTAAGCAGAACCGTACGTCTGGCAGCATGACAGGTAAGCTAACCTGGCAGCCATTCCCCAGTCAATGGGTCAGTTCAACTCTAGCCCTCACAGCCAGCACAAGAAGCTGTCATCGCTCCTGGACATTTCACCAAACCTCTGTATTTTTTCAACAACACGCAGTCATGGAAAATTGTCCTTTCTGCCATAACCCAAAGCAGGGGAAAATGCATTTGTGTCGTGTTAAGTGTGAAGTGTGCCATATTTCATATATGGCAAACTCGCGTCGCGTGTGTGTTATAACCTGTCCCCAGTGTGAAGATAAACCTCGCGGGCATTATGACAAGATCTGCGCCACCTGCTCCAAAGTATTTTGTGCCAACCGTAAGTATTATTATTATTTTTATTTTTGCCTGCATAATTTGCTCACCAGTGATAGACGTTTTTATTTGCATGTGTTATATAGATAGTTCATTTCCAATTAATATCCGTGGTGATTGATGTTGATAATCGAATAAATTATAATTATTTCCATTATTTATTTAAAAAATATATATTCTGCAGGATATAACCCCGAAGCGTGTCCATTTTGCATGTATTTGGCCGAGAAAGACAACCACATGCAATCTTCAAGCAGTTCTGATTCAGAGGTTTTAGAAGCTTCTCAGCCTGAAACTACTCATTATGAAAGTGAGTCTCTTATTTGTTTACCATTATGTATGCCTGTTGTGGTATTCCAAATATAACATTAACATTTGCCGTTAATAGGAACATTGATTTATAATTTTTTTTGTTTAGGCTCACCAGCTCAGCAAATAGTTGAGGAGGAGGAGGATTATCCTCGTGGAGGGGGAAGATGTGTTGGAGAGCCTAGCACTAGTCACCCTCATACGCCGCCATTAGAAGATAGCAACAACAGCAGGAGCACTCCAGATCGTATGTATTATCCTCAATAATTATTTTATTTCCATATCGTTTCATTATTTATATATAAACTATCCTACATTCAATTTATATTATTTATTGAAAATCTATATTCTTGTTTCTTATAGATTCGCAACTGGAGGACAGTGATGACTCCCTGCATTTGGTTTGGGAAGCAGATTCAGATATGGATGCCAGCCAGCCTATCGCTAATTCTCCGCCACCTCAGGAACAGCAGCAGCAGGTAGATGTTTTGCTTCCTCCTCAACCCCAAGTGCTTGAAGTGATCAATAATTTCAATGGGGGGTACATACGCCATTCATATAGCATCCCAGATCATGCCCAAGGAGATCCTGCCCATTATTTGACTATATATCGCGATTATTTTATCCGGCAAATAGAATCCTTATTTGATGCCGTTCACCCCAATTTCCCTCCTGCCCTCTTAATATACCCGGATTTTACATTCAATTTACAACGGCTTAATCAAGAAAATGAACCTGATTTTGAGGGAGAGTTACCTATAAGGGCCGAGCAACGCACTGTATCTAGGCATGAGGCTAGTGTTGTCGTAGATCAATGGATCGCTGAATTGGATAATAAGTTAGAAGAGTTCTTTGCCGAGACAGAAGGTTCGAGTCTAGGTATACAGAGCATTTCTGGTTTTTATATCAATTCTATAGCTGTTCAACATCCCATCCGTCTTGGGGAATACGTACCTTATCCGGATAAATTGCGTGGGAAACAACTTATTTTCAACCCTAAAGGGGAACAAAATATATCAATCCTGCCGAACTTGTCAAAATTTTTTGAAAAACTAATCTATAAGCAGCTTTACTCATATCTAGCCAAACTCAATATACTTATCCCTTGCCAATATGGCTTCAGGCCCAAAAAAAGCACTAACGATGCACTTATTAGTATGCTTAACTCGATTCACACAGCTCTTGATCAAAATGAGTTCCCTGTTGGGTTATTTGTGGACCTGCGTAAAGCTTTCGATACTGTCAACCACCAAAACCTTCTTCTTAAATTACATCATTATGGTGTCAGAGGACACTCCCTACAATACCTCAAATCCTACCTTACTGACAGGCTCCAATGTGTTTCTGTGAATAATACAATTTCTCCCACACTACCCATCAACATTGGTGTTCCCCAGGGCAGCATACTTGGCCCTCTCCTCTTTCTCATCTACATTAATGACCTTCCAAATGCCTCCCAACACCTCAAACCAATTCTATTTGCTGATGACACAACCTTCATTTACTCCAGTCCTGATCCCCTTGCTCTAAATGCCACAGTAAATACTGAGCTTAATAAAGTCCATCTGTGGCTAACTGCCAACAAACTCACCCTTAACATTGACAAAACTTTCTATATTCTGTTTGGCAATAAATCCTCTAATCAAATAAATCTCAAAATAAACAATACCCAAATTTGTAACAAATTAGATGGCAAATTCCTTGGCATTCTCATTGACCACAAGCTGAATTTCCAGGGACACATTCTAAACATATCAAAAAAAGTTTCAAAAACTGTGGGCATTCTTTCTAAGATCAGATATTATGTACCACGCCCTGCCCTGGTGACTCTCTATTACTCCCTTATCTATCCATATCTCAACTATGGTATTTGTGCTTGGGGCTCTACTACCCAAAATCACTTACGTCCTCTAATTACTCAACACAAAGCTGCTATTAGGACAATATCCAATTCTGGCCCCAGACATCACTCGGTACCCCTACTCAAATCTCTGAATATGTTAGACATTAAGTCACTGCACATTCTCTCATGTGTATTATACATATATAAAACGCTAAACTATAATGCCAATCCTGATCTCAAAAGCTTCATAGAAGGTTGTAACAGAACCCATGAGCACCACACCAGAAATAAATACAGTTTTGATATTCCTAGAGTACGACTAAATCAAACCAGAAATGCTCTACAAATCAAGGGGCCCAGAATGTGGAATGACCTTCCCAACCATGTTAAAGACTGTACCTCTCTCAACCAGTTTAAGTTAAAAACGAAGCTATACCTAATAAATTCCATGTAACCTACCTTACCCCCCTGTTGTCAACCCATGTATATTTTTTGTTTTTTTGTTTTTCAAATCAACGCTGTTTGAATGTAATTTTCTGTAATAATTTGTAATTGTATTTGTGCTGCTTTTTCAACAATGTTCCCCCCTCTTTTACCTCTATTTTTTATATGTACTCATCACATCTTTTCTTTTTACCCATTAGTTTTAAGCTGTAGTCATTAATGTTTTTCCTGCCCGAAACGCTTTGCGTAATAGTGGCTTTAGGCATTGTATGTACTAGCTCTATCTATAAAGCCAACAAACTTTGTAAATCTCTTTATGTATGTACCTTACCTAAATACAGATTATTATGATTATTATTATTATTATTATTATTATATGTTTGATCCAATGTTTAGCGGCATATATATGCCTTGCTCGGGGCAAGGCAATATAGTCGGACACTCAATGTTGACTTACGCAACATTGGCAGGCGTTCCAAATCTGCCAGATGGTGTCTTAGATTTGTCCGATGGTCTGAGGATATTGAAATTCCCATAACATATGATAACATCAATAAAATAGAAAGCATAAATAAATTAAGTATATTTATCTATGTGCTCACTCGTGAAGATAATAGGTACTACATTAGCTTAGCTAGAAAAGGTAGAGAACATTCTGCTCCTAAAGTACCTTTGCTCATGCTAGAGGATCAGCATCTTGTGCTCATTAAAGATTTCAATCAATATGTTCGCAACATGCGTCGTCAATTAAGCAGAGCCCCAGATAATCATATTTTCTGTCATTCGTGTTTAATTCATTTGTCACCTGATGCTATGCGGGATCACGAAGAGTCATGCGAAGTTTAACAAACATTGAAATTTTACCCTGAAGGTCATAAAATCAAGTTCAAAAATTACGGTCGTGCCTATGGGCCGTCTCACACGGCATATTATGATTTCGAGTGCTTGTTGGACCCCTCCAATCCCCAAGGTATGATTGAGAAGCGTTACAAAGCCGTGGCATATGCTTTTATCATCATCAACAGGGAATTGGAGGTGGTAGAGAAATTAACGTATATGGGGGATGACCCGGTGAATCATTTCATAGATACTTTAGAGAAAGCATGGAAGAGAATCAAATCTGCCATGCCTACATACAAAATATCTATGACACATGAACATTGGCAAGCCTATAGACGTCAGACCACATGTGAAATGTGTTATAGGCCATTTAAATCAGCTATGGACAAGCACCGTCATCATGATCATGCCGTTGAATTTAATAATTATCTTGCAGCCTATTGCCAAAGGTGCAACATGTTGTGTAGAAATTCTTATAAATATTTATACACATTCTCTCACAATGCAGCTTATGACCTCGGAGTAATTTTAAATGAATTGTCTAACCTCCCTAACCGTGAAATTGATATTGCCTCCAAAGATGGATTTAAGTTCATGAAAGTAGATATCGGTAAACTTCGGTTTATGGATAGTCTGGCTTTACTAAATGGCGGGCTTGAAAAACTAGCTAAAGAACATATCAAGGAAGGTAAACCCACCACTTACACCTCAGTTATGCTAGATGACGTCCCTGTAGCTGTCCACCATTTATTAAAGACAGGCAAACAGGTATTCTGCTATGACTACATTTCATCTTTGGAGAAATTAAATGAACCGGCTCTTCCTCCTCCCGAAGCCTTTTTCAATAGTTTAAAACACGAGGCCATAAGCGAGACCGATTATGCACAGGCTAAAGAAGTCTTCAGATTAGCGGAATGCAAGACCATTGGGGATTACTTGAAGGTCTATTTGAAAGTAGATACTGGACTATTGTGTGATGTGTTTACTGTATGGCGTAAGACCATGCTTGAGCTGTATAAGTTAGACATTACACACTATGTCTCGTTATCTAGTTTTGCATGGGACGCTTTCTTGTTTAAGAGTCAAGTAGTCTTGGACTCTATTTCTGATCCCCATTTGTACGATGTATTGCGTAGAAATCTAAGAGGCGGATTTACCTCTGTTGTACAACACACATGTGTACAAAATGAGCATACGGGCGCTGATCCTTCTAGTACCGATAAATATATTCTTTATTGAGATTTTAATGGCTTATACGCCACCTGTATGACAGAACTGCTTCCTCAAGGCGGGATCCGTAAATTATCTGCTGCCGAATGCAATGATTGGCTCCAACAAGGATTGGAAAATATTACATGTGATGGGGATAAAGGGTATTGGGTCATGTGTGATACCAAGCATGTCGCACCTGAGGTGGCTCGATACACCGATGACTTGCCTTTAACCCTGTCGCATGCTAATATTTCAACTGATCTTCTCTCCGATTATAGCAAACATATTTTAAATACCGAAGATCGTAAACTCCCCAAGAAAAATAATAAATTAATTGCCTCACATCTCCCTCAAAAAGATTACTTGGTCAGTTTGGATTTGCTTCAGATGCTGATGAAATTGGGATTGGAAGTGGCTAAGGTAAATGCAGTTTATGAATTCCAACAGAGCAAGTACCTTAAGGAATTTGTCGAAACAAATGCTCGTGAACGTGCAAATACACCTTGCGCCATTAAGGGTAAAGCTTTCAAGCTAGTATCAAATGCAATTTACGGCAAGAGTTTGACAAATGTGAGTAAATATGGCGATCAGCATTATTTAGTTACATCACGAGACAAATTCCAAAAGCATGCACGCAATCCGTTCTTCAAACGGAGCATTTTGTTAAGTGAAGACAGAGTCATTTGCACAGTTAAAAAACAATCACTTAAAGTCAATACACCAACCTATCTGGGGTTCCAGATCTTGCAAATAGCTAAGAGGATCCTATATGATTTTTGGTACAATACCGTCAAAGTTCATTATGGAGACAAAGCTAGATTGCTGTATACGGATACAGATTCGTATTTGATTGAATTAAGCTGTCCAAATGCTTTTGAGGAATTAAATAAACTGCCTTTATCTCAGCATATGGATTTCAGTAATTTCCCTCCTGAAAATCCCTATTTCGATGACTCTCGCAAAGGTCAACTAGGTTTGTTAAAATCAGAAGTTGGAGCCAAAATTATCAAAGAACTCATTGCATTGAAGCCTAAAATGTACTCCATTCTCACTCAAGATCAGGTTCAGATCTGTCGTTGTAAAGGAATTCCCACTTATCATCAGTCTAAACTCACTCATGCTGCTTTCCAAAGTGCTTTAGAGTTAAATATTGGGCAGAGGTTCCAATCCAGATCTATTAGGAATGTTAAAGGCGGTATGTGTACCTGTCTCACTGCAAAACGTGGATTGTCCGCCTTTGACGATAAACGTTATGTACTGAGTCCTACACAGTCTTTGGCGTATGGACACCCCGATATACCTCGAGCAGAAATTCATGAAGAAGAGAATGAGGAGGAGGAGGATGTACCTGCACCTGCTGCTGCTGCTGCACGTCCTGTGAGACGTGGATTCCATCCCATATTCAATATGTGGGGAAAACGCGATGCACTGGTGAACAAGACGTATCCTCACAATTAGTAACTGAAGAAATTGGTGATGGAACATTGCAACCTCCCCTAACCTATATTTGGGTTTGAAAATTGTTACCTCCCCTAACCTATCATTGATGTTTGACAATTGCTACCTCCCCTAACCTATCTTTGGGTTTGAAAATTGTTACCTCCCCTAACCTGTCATTGAAGTTTGACAATTGCTACCTCCCCTAACCTGTCATTGATGTTTGAAAAATTGCTGCCTCCCCTAACCTGTCATTGATGTTTGAAAAATTGCGGGGCCCCTGACTCATCACTGATGTTCTGAAAATGCAGTCTCCCCTAACCTTTGTTGAAAATGTTCTGTTGTATATCTATGTTGAAAATGTTCTGTTGTATATCTATGTTGAAAATGTTCTGTTGTACATAAAAAATAAAAGTTTGTGAAATGTATACTTTGATGTTTTTATAAAACCGTGCCCCCCTAACCTATGTATTGAAAATGTTCTATGCAAAAAATAAAAATATGAAATGTATGCTTTGATGTATAAATATAATAACCTTATCATTCTTATGTCAGTACAAACCCAACAAGAGTCATGGATAGTTCACCTATCACTGAAGAACAACTCGATATTTTCAATGAACCTAGCAGAATAATCATTGCAGGCTTTTCCAATGGCGGAAAATTTTATTTGTGCACTAAACTCGTACAAAAATACCATCTGAAATTCTCCAGTATTATTATATGTGGCGGCAGTTACAGAGCATTGCTAGACGATCCAGTAATTAACAAGAAAATAATAGCTCAACCTGAAATTATTAACCCTTTAGATGAACGTACAGATGATTCGCCTATTTTAATTATTATCGATGACTTGTTCATCGAATCTGCCAATTCCAAAATTGTGTCTGATATCTTCACTAAAGGCAGACATCTTGCTATTTCGTGCATATTCATTACCCAAAATATATTTTTCTCTGGGAAATATGCTAGAAGTATCAGTTTAAACGCCTCCCATTTCATATTAGTGAAATCTAGAGATTTAGCTCAAATTGAGACTTTAGGACGGCAGTTATTTGGAAAACAAGATTCTAAAAAGCTTTTAGATATCTACAAGAAAGCCATCAGTAAACCTTATGGATATTTATTGGTGGATTTAGGAGTGAAAACCCCTGAACGCATCACCTTCCGTAGCAATATTGTTGGTGAGCATCCATACGAAATTGTTTACCAATGGTGAATGTACTTAACAACAACCACAAGGGGAGGTTAGGGGGGTTGGGTGTATAGGATGTGTTCCCCACAACAACAACAACCACAAGGGGAGGTTAGGGGGGTTGGGTGTATAGGATGTGTTCCCCACAACAACAACCACAAGGGGAGGTTAGGGGGGTTGGTATATCAGATGTATAAAACAGCTAAAACCATACAATTAGATATCACTTTATTAGAAGATGGAGCACGTACTAGATAAAATTTATTATAACCCCTCATCCACAGGAGGGTTAGGGGGGTCAATAGGTTGTATAAAGCAGCTAAAACCATAAAGCCAGATATTACTTTATCAGATGTCAAAGAATACTTGAAATCGTCTAAAGCTTACACTTTGCACGCATTAAAACCTCGCAAATTTCAACGAAGAAAGGTGCTGAGTCCTAAACCCCGTATATATATTTAGCTTGTGATTTAGCAGAAATGGGATTAATAGCTAAACACAATGATGATATTAAATACATTCTCGTCTGTGTCGATATTTTTTCACGGTATGCGCAAGTCGCACCTCTGAAACGCAAAGATGGACAGACTGTGAGTAAGGCTCTGAAAAACATATTGGAATCCTCATATTTCCAAGGAATACGTAAAATAAATACAGATCGAGGAGGTGAATTTTATAATTCTCATATGCAACGAATGCTTGCAGCTAAAAATATTAAACAGTGTAGCGTATTTTCTCAAGAAACAAAAGCCGCCATCGCTGAACGCTTTATACGTACAATGAAAACTAAGATTTATAAATATATGACTGCACACAATAACTCGAGATATCTGCCCATATTGCCTGATATCATAAAGGCGTATAACACAACACCCCACCGAGGGTTAGGTGGTCGGACTCCAGTTGATGTCCATGCTTTATCTCGTCCACAAGATATAAAGAAACAGTTCAATCTCATGTATAAAAGTAAGGACAAACCTAAAGCAGGTCTTAGTTCGCTACTAGCTGTCGGGGACACAGTTCGCATTACTCTCTCCAACAGAATTTCAACATTCAAGAAAGGTTTTGCAAGACAAAACACGGAAGAAATTTTCAGAATTATTCGTATAGATAAAAGCCAGCCTATCCCATTATATTTTTTACAAGATTTGAATAACAAGCCCATTGACGGTGGGTTTTACAAGGAAGAATTAACCCTAACCCATTTACCAGTTGCATTTAATATTGAGAAAGTACTACGTAAACGTACATTACCTAATAATAAATTACAGTATAAAGTAAGGTACGAAGGCTACGATTCTTCATTTGATCAGTGGATTGATGCTGATGATTTGTTGAAGATATGAAGAAACCATTAGTATACAAGTACAGAGAGTTGGTGACCTTGCTGAGCAAACTCAATTCCTCAGCCAGGAAAAAATTGATTGCTCACTTTAAAAAACCACATATTCATTGCTTGTCAGAGATTTTCAAAAAATTTCTTAAAAATAGGCTTCCGGTTAAGAAGAAAGTTATAGTCAAATTGAAGAAATACAGAGACACCTTGCATTCGCTGGCTTGCAAGAAACCCTCAATTTCAAACAAAAAGCGTATTTTATTAACTCGTAAAGGAGGCAGTATCCTCGGTATATTATTACCCATAGCTGCTAGTTTAATTTCCAGGCTATTTAATAAATAAAAAATGAAAGAATATTATCTAGTACCTCGTAAAACCATCGATGAGGGACCTGCTAAAGTAGCAGTAGTAAAAAAAGCAGAAGTAATGCCATCACTAGCTCCAACACCAGCAACTACTACTCCAGTAGCACCAGTTCCAGTACGAGCTAATCCTTCAATAGTACATTTGGTACATTTAAAATTGAAAGCTAAAGATCATGATTATGCTACTTCGCTGTTGAATTATTTTGATGAAAGCAAGATGGTGCAATGGGACGTCAATGGGAATCTGCAAATGCCAGTGACTGGAATAAACATAATTGATGATATTTTAACTAAAATGACAATTCACCGCTCTGTATTCCCACGAGAAAAATTACCGCTGGTTAAATTATTCATCTCTTTAACCTCAACTCCACGAGAAATGTTTAGGAATACAGAATCTCGTAAACAAGTATTTAATGATGACGTGGCACTAAGAAGAAAACGGGCGTATGCTCCTACTACAGCTGCTGGAGAAACTAAACGCCCTAAAGTTGGCGGAGGAGCAACATGGCTAGCTTACTAAAGGTGAGTGTATAAATAGATGTTCTGTTTTGTTTTTAGTTTATTCATTCTTAGTCCAGCAATGGATTCCCACGTTATTTACGCCACAAGTATTTCTAATACAGATTTATTTCCTAATAATGTACCTAGTGCTTTTGAAAACAGACTGTATAATCAACTCGTGCTGGATTCTAGACGTTCCTACGAAATGTGTCTCCAGAATATATTATTGCCTTCGTCATATTACATAATAAGATCAGATGATCTGGAGAGTTATATCCGCGTGAGAATTATGTACCTAGATGTTAAAGGAATTAGTTACAAATATTACAAATTTCTACCGAAAACTAATATTTTAGCTGGTAGCATAAAGGAAATTATATACGCCATCAATAATGAAATTACCCATATATTTACACAGAACGATTTGAGTTTTGTGTCTGATGTCTATAAGACGCATTTCCCAAGATATGCTGATGCATATATTAAATATGGAACGATTTCCAATAGAGTAAAGTTCAATACCGCTAGCAGCGATGAGAATGTATTGTATTATGACGATAATCGAGCAATATGCAGGATTTCCCTATCTTTTGGAGCGAGTATTGGCAAGGTTTTAGGAACTGAACAGCATAAAAATTATGATATATACGTGCACAAGAAATATTTGGATGAAACACCCATATCAGACACGTGTCCCTACCCTCCACAACCCAGGGGCATGATGGATTACTTGTGTGTTTATTGTGATAAAATTGCTCCTACGATGTACGGAAATTTATTAGTGAATATATTGGACGTAGTGTCTTTGCAGGGCGGTGAAAGCACGAATAGGAAACTATATAAACCTCTAAATACAAATGTACTGGATAGTATAAGTATTGCAGTAACAGATCCTAATGGGACTCCTATTTATTTCGATAAACGAGGAAGCACAACAGCTGTTTTACATATACGACCCCGAATTGGGTCTATATAATAAGGACATTACAGTTCCGAGCCTCATTACTCATCTGCAAGCTACAAAATGCGCGTCAATTTCATCCCTCCGTCTGTAGACGAAATATTATTCTTAATTAGCCCACCTGCCTCATATAAAGGAGGTGGGCTGAGTGATATTAGAATATTCAATAGGAGTCATATAAGAGGAGGTGGTATATTCAGTTTCCTCACTGGTTTAGCCCGTAAAGCAGCCCCATTTTTAATGAGAACCCTCGCTCCTGCCGTCTTAAGTATGGGTCAGAATGTATTGCAAGACATGCAAACAGGCGAACATTCCTTTAAAAAGTCAATGAAGAAGCATGGGATCGAATCATTGAAGGGAGTTGGGCGTCAGATTTTAGGTGGTGGTAAAAGGCGGAAAAAGTCTAAGAGAAAGGCTAAGGCCACCAAATTAGCACTTATTCGCAGTTTCACAAAACAGAATAAGAAGAATAAGAGATATAATGACGTGTTTGCATAAATTACAATTCATTCCTCTCATAGCATCCAGCATGAATACTACTACTACACTAGGAGCGGGGCTACAATCCCCTTTGGAAAGTTACACAGTGGCTGTAACAGATGGATTTCCCAAACTTAATTCAGCACGTATGATTGAGTCCACTATAGCCAGCAGGAAAAATATTGATATTTTACCTGTTAATTTAGGAATTAATAAATTTAAGGACTCGTATATTGAATTTAGAATCCCTGGCATTCCTGGTCATTTCCTGGATATGTCATCCCTAGCCCTAGAAGTGGGCATAGAATTAACAGAAGCTGACGCCGCAATAGATTCGGGCAAAAAAGTGACTGTCGCTAATGGATTATCACAAACACTTTTTAAAACAGTGGTGGTGTATTTCAACGAACAAGTAGTTGAAAGTAATTCTTTATTTTCATATTGGGCGTATATAAAGCTGCTAACGACTCTTTCCAGAAGTAAAATTGATGGTTTTAAGCATCAAGCGCATTTTTATAAGGAAGAGGCGCTAACGATACCCAATAAAATTGATACGCAGTATTTTGCTACGACCACGATAGATCAGGATGAGAAAATGGTTAATATGAAGGAACACGGCATTTATACGTGCTTTAAATTACTGCTGGATATTGCATCTATTAGCGAATATTTACTGGATAACGTAGATGTAAGAATACGTTTAGAGTTAAATAGTGATAAATGGGTTATTGGCAGTGATACAGCAACTGCTAATTATAAATATAATATAAATATGGCCCGCTTATGGATAGATAGATTAACCCCATTCCCTTCTGGGCTACTAGCTATTAACAGAGCACTCGCCCAAAATAATGGAGCAGTAACGTATATATTTGATAAAACCCTATTTAAAACCTATATTCTAGGGCAGGGCCAAAAATCATTAACTATGGACCAACCCTGGGGTGGAGTGATCCCTGAGAAGTTATACATGGCCATTATTGATATGGAAGCCATTTCTGGAGATTATACCTTAAACCCATTATATTTCAACAATTCCGCCTTGAGCAACGTATATATCTCGGTGAACGGCACGAGTTTATTTAATATCGCGTGTGATTTCCCCCATAAATGTTCGAAATTATATTATACGGTCCTGAATGCTGTAGGATTTAATGTAGATAATATTTTGTCCTACGAATCGTTCGTTAAAGGACAAACTCTGCTGGTCTTTAATTTATTACCAGAAGAAATAAAGGATACAGTTTCCTTGGAAGCGACAGGGAATTTAAGAATTACATTGGAATTTAATACAGCCATAGTGGGAAATAAAGTTATACTGCTGTTTGGTCCTACTACTGGGGTTATGAAAATTAATGCCGACCGACGTATTATTTGTGAAACGAGAGCCTAAGAAACATGAATTGTTTAGAAATAAACAATGGGTTGAAAAATATATATTTAGGGGAAGAAGCCATATATATCAGATGTTATTTAGCGAACGATGTACGGAGAATCTTCAAGAAATTGAATAAAGAGCCAGTGGTATTTATTTTAAATACTTTAGATGAGAAATCCCCTGAAACGATGATGGGTCATTGGATGACTGTGTATGTATACAATAAACCTTCAGGAGCCATTATCGCCCTGTTGGACAGTTTTGGGCTGAAGATGGAATTCCATTCACGTTATTTACAAGAATTCCTCTCTTATTTTGAAGATTACAGAGTTTACATGTTCACACAACGCATACAGAGTATGGACTCCTATTATTGTGGAGCCTATGCCATGTTTTTCGTCTATCAATTATGCAACCTTTACTTGAGAGCTGCACTACATAAATTTGAAACTTTATTTAAATATGGGGAATATGATATGAACGATAGGAAGCTAATTCAATTTGCATATTCTAATTTTGCAATGCCTAACTGCAAAAAGACATTTTGAATAGATGGACAGGATAAATGTTTATCGCTGTGTGATGAATCCTCATATTACTGAGCTGTAAGTATATTTCTAGATGTTTGCCATATATTGTCTTTCATATTATTGCTGATTTATTATTATTATTATTCTGTGTTGCTAATATGGTTTCTATTTATTCTTCCAGATTTGATGTGGCAGAGGAACTGGTCTTACAAAAAATTACCAGGATCTGGGATTGCTATGACCAACATCTGAAATATCATGCTTGTTCCCCATTACAATTTTACTGTTAAGACTAGAATGTAAACTTTTATTACCAATAAAATAATAGAAACCTATACAATGTATATTCTTAAACCTCTGATTAGGTTAGGTGGGGATGGTTAGTCTAGTCATTTTTGAATAATAACATCAAATACACATGCCAGTAGGACGCCAAAGGTCGCATTGGTTGTCTGGTGACGTCATACATAGTTGACCAGTAAGGTACTGTAATACCTTCACACCTATATGCTAATGGCCAGCAATACCTTATCCCTATACCTGAGGTCGCTTTTCACGATGTCACTAAACAACAACAATAACTGGACTGTAGCATGTATTTGTTTGTTATATATAATAAGTTAGGTTAGGTTAGGTTAGGATGGTTTGATCGGGTTTATGAATAACAGAAAATATGAGCAATGAGCGAAAATACGAGCTATTGTAGCTGAATATCAACTCTGATGAAGCACAGAGTATAGGTGAGGTATTAAGCCAGATTAAGAGTTCACACTTATGTGTGAACCTCCTGGGATCCGCATTTAGCCCGTTGATGCCTCGCGCCACATTAGGGATGATGACGTCACAAAAGAAGGTACTTTGCAGAAGGCCTTGCTTTTTACTGAACGAGTATTTTTGATCTGTTATGTGCTACAGTAAGGTGTGGGAGGTATGTTTTGAGAGAATGTGAGATGCGCATATATATATAAATATATATATATATATATATATATATATATATATATATATATATATATATATATATATAATATATATATATATGTGTGTGTGTGTATATATATGTAATTTTTTGGGTTTATGCAGTAATATTGGATTACTACTGAAATTGCATTGAAGTCACCATGCCTGGCAGGGGACTGTTAGTTTATACAGTAATGTTGGATTAGTACTGAAATCGCATTGAAGTCACTACGCCTGGCAGGGGACTGTTTTCATACAAATGAAAGATAGTAAGTTTTTATTTTTTATTTTGCCCTATGCTCAATAGCAATTTCTGAAGAAAGATTGACAAAGCTTAAATTTCATTCTCTAGAAAGGCAAAGAAATAGAGATGACATGATAGAGCTGTGAATGAATGGACATGATAAAGGGGGAATATTAATAGACTATTAAAATTATCAACACTAGACAGAACATGAAACAATGGACATAAATTGGAAAGAGTTTTAGATTTAGGAAAAAGACCTGGGTAAATACTGGTTCTGTAAACGGGGTTTTGAGGTCATTTCTTATGTTATTATTATTATGTAATCTTAGCTATAAAATGATCTTAGACAATGGGAAACAGTACGGCAATACCTTATTGAGAAAAAACGAGCTTATAATGATTTACGCCATTGCACATTAGGATTGACAGAAGGTAGAATTTGAATCCCCCTTTGCTATAAATATTGAAAATGGGAATAATTACACTATAACAGAAAACGGACTTATACAGGGAAGATGAAGACGGGGGTGACGTCATTGACCATTAGCAATGTCTGTGCAGGGTCACAAGGGTGACGAAAAAGATATGGGACTACGAGTGTCCGAGGCTAAATGTCACAAAAACACCCGGCCCTACGAGTGTCCGCGGCTAAATGTCATGAAAACCCCTGGCCCTACGAGTGTCCGCGGCTAAATGTCATGAAAACCCCTGGCCCTACGAGTGTCCGCGGCTAAATGTCATGAAAACCCCTGGCCCTACGAGTGTCCGTTGCTAAATGTCATGAAAACCCCTGGCCCTACGAGTGTCCGCGGCTAAACGTCATGAAAACCCCTGGCCCTACGAGTGTCCGTGGCTAAACGTCATGAAAACCCCTGGCCCTACGAGTGTCAGTGGCTAAATGTCATGAAAACCCCTGGCCCTACGAGTGTCCGAGGCTAAATGTCACGAAAACCCCTGGCCCTACGAGTGTCCGTGGCTAAATGTCATGAAAACCCCTGGCCCTACGAGTGTCCGAGGCTAAATGTCATGAAAACCCCTGGCCCTACGAGTGTCCGAGGCTAAATGTCATGAAAACCCCTGGCCCTACGAGTGTCCGAGGCTAAATGTCATGAAAACCCCTGGCCCTACGAGTGTCCGAGGCTAAATGTCATGAAAACCCCTGGCCCTACGAGTGTCCGAGGCTAAATGTCATGAAAACCCCTGGCCCTACGAGTGTCCGAGGCTAAATGTCATGAAAACCCCTGGCCCTACGAGTGTCCCCCAGAAAAAGCAAAACGGACACTCGTAGTGCCTTTTCACACTACTACAGTTGTATTAGACTGACTCTGGCAGTTATATTAGACTGACTCTGGCAGTTATATTAGTCGGACTCTGGCAGTTATATCAGACTGACTCTGGAAGTTATTAGTCAGAATCTGGTAGTTATATTATTCTGACTCTGGCAGTTACAATAGTCTTACTCTGGTAGATATATTAGTATGACTCTGGCAGTTATAATAGTCTGACTGTGTCCGTTATATTAGTCTGAGTTTGGCAGTTATATTAGTCTGACTCTGGAAGTTACATTAGACTGACTCTGGCAGTTATATTAGTCTGACTCTAGGAGTTATAATAGTCTGACTCTGGTAGTTATATTAGTCAGATTCTGGCAGTTATATTAGTCTGACTCTGGCAGCTATATTTGGCTGACTATGGCAGTTATATTAGTCTGACTCTTTTAGTTATATTAGTCTGACTCTGGAAGTTATATTAGTTTGACTGGGAGTTATATTAGTCTGACTCTGGCAATTATAAGTCAGACTGTGGCATTTATATTAGTCTTACTCTGGCAGTTATATTATCCTGTCGCTGGCAGTTATATTAGTCTGACTCAGGTAGTTATATTTTACAGATTCTGGCAATTATATTAGTCTGACTCTAGCAGTCATATTAGTCAGACTCTGGCAGTTATATATGTCTGACTCTGAAAGATATATTAGTTGTACTCTGGCAGTTATATTAATCTGACTCTGGCAGTTATATTAGTCTGACTCTGGCAGTTATATTAGTTTTACTCTGGCAGTTATATTAGTCAGACTCTGTCAGTTATATTACTCTGACTTTGGCAGGTATTATTAGTCTAACTCTGGCAGTTATATTAGTCTGACTCTGGCAGTTATATTAGTCTGACTCAGGCAGTTACATTAGTCTGACTCAGGCAGTTATATTAGGCTGACTTAGGCATTTATATTAGTCTAACCCTGATAGTTATATTAGTCTAACTCTGGTATTTATATTAGACTGACTCTGGCAGTTAGTTTAGTCTGCCACGGGTAGTTATATTAGTCTGACTCTGGCAGTTATATTAACTCACTAGCAAGTACATTAGTCTGATTCTGGCAGTTATATTAAACTCACTAGCAATTACATTAGTCTGACTCTGGCAGTTATATTAGATTGACTTTTGGAGTTATATTTGTCTGCCTGGCAGCTATATTAGTCTGACTCTGGCAGTTATTAGTCAGACTCTGGCAGTTATATTACTTTGACTCTGGCAGTTAAATTAGTCTGACTCTGGGAGATATATTAGTCTGACTCTGGGAATTATAATAGTCTGGCAGTTATGTTAGTCTGACTCTGGCAGTTACATTAGTCTGACTCTGGCAGTTAAATAAGTCTGACTCTGGCAGTTATATTAATCTGACTCTGGCAGTTGAATTAGACTGACTCTGGCAGTTATATTATACTGACTCTGTCAGTAACATTAGCCTGACTCTGGCAGTTATATTAGTCTGACTGGCAGTTATATTAGTCTGACTCTGGCAGTTATATTAGTCTGACTCAGGCAGTTATATTAGTCAGACTGTCAGTTATATTATGCTGACTTTGGCAGTTATATTAGTCTAACTCTGGCAGTTATATTAGTCTGACTGGCAGTTATATTAGTCTGACTCTGGCAGTTATATTAGATTGACTCTGAGAGTTATATTAGTCTGACTAGCAGTTATATTAATCTGACTCTGGCAGTTATTAGTCAGACTCTGGCAGTTATATTATTCTGACTCTGGAGTTATTTTAGTCTGACGCTGGTAGTTACATTAGCCTGACTCTGGCAGTTATATTAGTTTTACTCTGGCAGTTATATTAGTCTGAATCTGGCAGTTATATTAGTCTGACTCAGGCAGTTATATTAGCCAGACTCTGGCAGTTATATTAGATTGACTCTGGCAGTTATATTAGTCTGACTCTGGCAGTTATATTAGTCTGAATCTGGCAGTTATATTAGTCTGACTCTGGCAGTTATATTAGTCTGCGTCTGGCAGTTATATTAGTCAGACTCTGGCAGTCATATTTGTCTGAATCTGGCACTTATATTAGTTTTACTCTGGCAGTTATATTAGCCTGACTCTAGCAGTTATATTATTTTTACTCTGGCAGTTATATAAGTCTGACTGTGGCAGTTATATTAGTCACACTTTTGCAGCTATATTAGTCTGACTCTGGCTGTTATATTAGTCTGACTCTGGCAGTTATATTAGTCTCACTCAGGCAGTTATATTAGTCTACCTCTGGCAGTTATATTAGTCTCACTCAGGCAGTTATATTAGTCTACCTCTGATTGTTATATTAGTCTAACTCTGGTAATTATATTAGACGGACTCTGGCAGTTATATTAGTCTACCACGTACAATTATATTAGTCTGACCCTGGCAGTTATATTAAGCTCACTACTAATTACATTAGTCTGACTCTGGCAGTTATATTAAGCTCACTAGTAATTACATTAGTCTGACCCTGGCAGTTATATTAAGCTCACTAGTAATTACATTAGTCTGACTCTGGCAGTTATTAGTCAGACTCTGGCAGTTATATTAATCTGACTCTGGAGTTATATTAGTCTGACTCTGGGAGTTATATTAGTCTGACTCTGGGAGTTATATTAGTCTGACTGGAAGGTATATTAGTCTGACTCTGGGAGTTATATTAGTCTGACTGGAAGTTATATTAATCTAACTCTGGCAGTTATTAGACTGACTCTGGCAGTAACATTAGCCTGACTCTGGCAGTTATATTAGTCTGAGTTAGGTAGTTATATTTGTCTAACTCTGATAGTTATATTAGTCTAACTCTGGTAGTTATATTAGACTGACTCTGACAGTTGTATTAGTCTGCCAATGGTATTTGTATTAGTCTGACCCTGGCAGTTATATTAAGCTCACTAGCAATTACAGTAGTCTGACTCTGGCAGTTATATTAGATTGACTCTGAGTTATATTAATCTGACTCAGGCAGTTATATTAGTCTGATTCAGGCAGTTATATTAGTCTGACTTAGGTAGTTATATTAGTCTGAGTTAGGTAGTTATATTAGTCTAACTCTGATAGTTATATTAGTCTAACTCTGGTAGTTATATTAGACTGACTCTGGCAGTTATATTAGTCTGCCAATGGTATTTGTATTAGTCTGACCCTGGCAGTTATATTAAGCTCACTAGCAATTACAGTAGTCTGACTCTGGCAGTTATATTAGATTGACTCTGAGAGTTATATTAGTCTGACTAGCAGTTATATTAGTCTGACTCTGGCAGTTATTAGTGAGACTCTGGCAGTTATATAATTCTGACTCTTGAGATATATTAGTCTGACTCTGGGAGTTATATTAGTCTCACTCTGAGAGTCATATTAGTCTGACTAGCAGGTATATTAGTCTGACTCTGGCAGTTATATTAGTTTGACTCTGGGAGTTATTTTAATCTGACTTTGGCAGTTGCATTAGACTGACTCTGGCAGATATATTAGACTGACTCTGGCAGTTATATTAGACTGACTCTGGCAGTTATATCAGATTGACTTTGCCAGTTATTTGTCAGACTCTGGCAGTTACATAATTCTGACTCTGGCAATTATAATAGTCTTACTCTGGCAGTTATGTTAGTCTGAGTCTGGCAGTTATAATAGTCTGACTGTGTCCCCTTTTATTAGTATGACACTGGCAGTTATATTAGGCTGACTCTGGACGTTTCATTAGACAGACCCTGGCAGTTATATTAGTCTGACTCTGGGAGTTATAATAGTCTGACTCTGGTAGTTAAATTAGTCAGACTCTGGCAGTTATTTTAAGGTGACTCTGGAAGTTACATTAGACTAACTCTGGCAGTTATATAAATCTGACTCTAGTAGTTATATTAGGCTGACACTGGCAGCTATATTTGGCTGACAATGGCAGTTATATTAGTCTAACTCTGGCAGTTTTTTGTCAGACTGAGGCAGTTATATTAGTCTGACCCTGGCAGCTATATTAGATAGTCTCAGGGAATTATATTAGTCGGACTCGGGCAGTTATATCAGCCTAACTCTGATACTTATATTAGTCTAACTTTGGTAGTTATATTAGACTGACTCTGGCAGTTATATCAGTCTGCCACGGGTAGTTATATTAGTCTGACCCTGGCCGTTATATTAAGCTCACTAGAAATTACATTAGTCTGACTCTGGCAGTTATATTAGATTGACTCTGGGAGTTATATTAGTCTGACTAGCAGTTATATTAGTCTTACTCTGGGAGTTACATTAGTCTGACTCTGGCAGTTATATTATTCTGACTCTGGCAGTTATATTATTCTGAATGTGGAAGTTATATTACTCTGACTGGCAGTTATATTAATCTGACTCTGGTAGTTGTATTAGACGGACTCTGGCAGTTATTAGACTGACTCTGGCAGTAACATTAGCCTAACTCTGGCAGTTATATTAGTCTGACTTTGGTAGGTATATTAGTCTGACTCTAGCAGTTATATCAGACTGACTCTGGCAGTTATTAGTCAGACTCTGGCAGTTATATTATGCTGACTCTGGCAGTTATAATAGACTTACTCTGGTAAGTTATATTAGTCTGACTCTGGCAGTTATATTATTCTGACTGGAAGTTATTTTAGGCTGACTCTGGTAGTTATATTAGGCTGACTCTAGTAGTTATATTAGTCTGACTCTGGAAGTTATATTAGTTTGACTGGGAGTTATATTAGTTTGACTCTGGCAGTTATTATTCAGACTGTGGCAGTTATATTAGTCTGACTCTATCACTTATATTAGTCTGACTGAGAGTTATATTAAACAGACTCTGACAGTAATATTAGCCTGACTCTGGCAGTTATATTAGTCTGACTCTGACAGTTATATTAGTCTGATTGGCAATTATATTACTGAGACTTTGGCATTTATATTAGTCTGACACTGACAGTTATATTAGTCTGTTTCTGGCAGATATATTAGCCTGACCCTGGCAGTTATATTACGCTAGCTGGCAATTACATTAGTCTGAATCTGGCAGTTATATTAGTCTGACTCTGGCAGTTATATTACTCTGGCACTGTCAGGTATATTAGCCTGACCCTGGCAGGTATATTAGTCTGAATGGCAATTATATAAGTCTGACTCTGGCAGTTATGTTATTCTGACTCTGGCAGTTATATTAGTCTGCCACTGGTAGTTATATTAGTCTGACCCTGGCAGTTATATTAAGTTCACTGCCAATTACGTTAGTCTGACTCTGGCAGTTGTATAATTCTGACTGGCAGTTATATTACACCGACTCTGGCAGTTATATATGATTGAGTTTGGCAGATATCTTATTCTGACTGTGGCAGTTACATTAGATTGACTTTGGCAGTTATATTAGTCTGACTCTGGCAATTATATTAGCCTGACTCTGGTAGTTATTTTATTATGACTCTGAAAGTTATATTAGTCTGACTCTGAGAGCTATTATAGTCTGATTCTGGCAGTTATACTTCTGACTCTGGCAGTTATTATCTGACTCTGGCAGTTATATTAGACTGACTCTGGCAATTATATTAGTTTTACTCTGGCACTTATATTAGCCTGACTCAAGCAGGTTTATTATTTTTACTCTGGCAGTTATATTAGTCACACTTTGGCAGTCATATTAGTCTCACTCTGGCAGTTATATTAGTCAGACTGTCAGTTATATTACGCTGACTTTGGCAGTTATAATAATCTAACTTTGGCAGTTATATTAGTTTGACTCTGGCAGTTATATTAGTCTGACTGGCAGTTATATTAATCTGACTCTGGCAGTTATAATAGTCTGACTCAGGCAGTTATATTAATCTGAATCAGGCAGTTATATCAGACTGACTCTGGAAGTTATTAGTCAGCATCTGGTAGTTATATTAATCTGACTCTGGCAGTTACAATAGTCTTACTCTGGTAGATATATTAGTATGACTCTGGCAGTTATAATAGTCTGACTGTGTCCGTTATATTAATCTGAGTCTGGCAGTTATATTTGTCTGACTCTGAAAGATATATTAGTTTTACTCTGGCAGTTATGTTAGTCTGACTCAGGCAGTTATATTAGGCTGACTTAGGCAGTTATATTAGTCTAACCCTGATAGTTATATTAGTCTAACTCTGGTATTTATAATAGACTGACTCTGGCAGTTATATTAGTCTGCCACGGGTAGTTATGTTAGTCTGACTCTGGCAGTTATATTAACTCACTAGCAATTACATTAGTCTGATTCTGGCAGTTATATTAAACTCACTAGCAATTTCATTAGTCTGACTCTGGCAGTTATATTAGATTGACTTTTGGAGTTATATTTGTCTGCCTGGCAGCTATATTAGTCTGACTCTGGCAGTTAATAGTCAGACTCTGGCAGTTAATAGTCAGACTCTGGCAGTTATATTATTTTGACTCTGGCAGTTAAATTAGTCTGACTCTGGGAGTTATATTAGTCTGGCTCTGGGATTTATATTAGTCTGAGTTAGGTAGTTATATTATTCTAACTCTGGAAGATATATTAGACTGACTCTGGCAGTTATATTAGTCTGCCAATGGTAGTTATATTAGTCTGACCCAGGCAGTTATATTAAGCTCACTAGCAATTACAGTAGTCTGACTCTGGCAGTTATATTAGATTGACTCTGAGTTATATTATTCTGACTCAGGCAGTTATATTAGTCTGATTCAGGCAGTTATATTAGTCTGACTTAGGTAGTTATATTAGTCTGAGTTAGGTAGTTATATTAGTCTAACTCTGATAGTTATATTAGTCTAACTCTGGTAGTTATATTAGACTGACTCTGGCAGTTATATTAGTCTGACTCTGGCAGTTATATTAGTCTGACTCTGGCAGTTATATTAAGCTGACTCAGGCAGTTATATTAGTCTGACTCAGGCAGTTATATTAGTCTGAGTTAGGCAGTTATATTAGTCTAACTCTGATAGTTATATTAGTCTAACTCTGGTAGTTATATTAGACTGACTCTGGCAGTTATATTAGTCTGCCAATGGTATTTATATTAGTCTAACCCTGACAGTTATATTAAGCTCACTAGCAATTACAGTAGTCTGACTCTGGCAGTTATATTAGATTGACTGACAGTTATATTAATATGAATCTGGCAGTTATATTAGTCTGACTCTGGGAGTTATTTTAATCTGACTTTGGCAGTTGCATTAGACTGACTCTGGCAGTTATATCAGATTGACTTTGCCAGTTATTTGTCAGACTCTGGCAGTTACATTAATTCTGACTCTGGTAATTATAATAGTCTTACTCTGGCAGTTATGTTAGTCTGAGTCTGGCAGTTATAATAGTCTGACTGTGTCCCCTTATATTAGTCTGACTCTGGCAGTTATATTAGTCTGACTCTGTAAGTTTCATTAGACAGACCCTGGCAGTTATATTAGTCAGACTCTGGCAGTTATTTTAAGGTGACTTTGGAAGTAACATTAGACTAACTCTGGCAGTTATATAAATCTGACTCTAGTAGTTATATTAGGCTGACACTGGCAGCTATATTTGGCTGACAATGGCAGTTATATTAGTCTAACTCTGGCAGTTTTTTGTCAGACTGAGGCAGTTATATTAGTCAGACTCTGGCAGTTATATTAGTCTGACTCTGGTAGTTATATTAGGCTGACTCTAGTAGTAATATTTGTCCGACTCTGGAAGTTATATTAGTTTGACTGGGAGTTATATTAATCTGACTCTGGCAGTTATAAGTCACAAGTAAGTAAGTAATTATCAAAAGAAGGCACCAAACCGGGAAGGCTATGTAGCACCATCAAATACGCAAAATAATCAGAGGGCGCTAAATATCACCAAGGATGCCAATACGAGAACAAAAACGCATAAGGCGAACGATATCAAAAGTATCCGAGTCACCAAGAATTCTATCGAGGGACAGGTGACCGCGAGGGGCGGTCGGAAAGCAAGACACACGCTCGTCCTGGAAGTCAGGACATTCAAGAAGGACATGCACGACCGTAAGAGGGACAATGCAACTAGGACAATAAGGAGCAGGGCGGCGCTCCATCAAGTGACCATGGGTTAAGCGAGTATGGCCAATACGCAACCTCGCTAGAGCTGTTTCCCACCGCCGGTTACGGTGGAAGGAGGATGGCCACGAGGAAACACAACATTTAAGAGTACGTAGCTTGTTACCAGTAACAGACAACCAAGAAGCCTGCCAACGGGTAAGGACTGAGGAATGGATAACCGGGTAAAAGTCGGAATACGGAATGCCTTTACGAGAGATGGGACAAGAGCGGACAGCTTCCTTAGCGGCAGCATCCGCACGCTCATTTAAAGACACGCCAATATGGCTGGGAACCCAACAAAACTCAACCGACTTAAATTTACTGTGAACGAGAAACAGCCAATGCTGGATCTCGACAACTACCGGATGAACTGGATTAAAGCACCCGAGAGCCATGAGGGCACTACGAGAGTCAACAACAACCACAAAGGAAGACTGACAACGAGAAAGCAGGAGACGAAGAGCATAGAGAATAGCATAAAGTTCCGCTATAAAGATGCTAGTCTCCGGAGGCAAGCGACACATATAAGTGCGATCAGGAAAAACAACAGAGTAGCCAACACCGTCCGCTGACTTAGACCCATCGGTGAAGACAGAAACGGAGCGGGAGTGAGAAGAAAAGTGCTCGAGGAAAAGGCGTTTTAGAACTGTAGGAGGGGTAAAAGCTTTAGTGATACGAGTCAAGGATGTACAAAACCGCGGAAGAGGGACCCTCCACGGGGGCAAAGAAGGAACAACACGAGGAGAAACATCAGAAATACGAACGGAGAGAGAATCCTGCAGGCGAGATAACCGGACAGAAAGAGGGAGGTGGTGAAGAGGAACAGGAACCGCAGGAGGGGTAAAAGTTATAGCACGACAGAGACGAGAGGAAGGATGTTGCAAGGACCGCGCAAGATAGCGAAGACAGTAGCGATCACGGCGGTCCTGGAGAGACAGGAAGCCAGTGTCAACATACAAGCTAAGGACGGGAGTCGAACGAAAGGCACCAGAACTGAGGCGCAACCCAGTATGGTGCAAAGCATCAAGACGGCGAAGAGTAGAAGGAGAAGCAGACGAGTAAGCAGGGCAACCATAATCGAGCTTAGACAGGACGAGAGAGGAATGTAAAGCAAGGAGAGTGCGCCTATCTGCCCCCCAAGAAGTATGGGACAAGACCCGAAGGAGGGTAAGGGACTTAGAGCACTCAACACGGAGGTAAGAGATATGGGGAGACCAAGACAAACGAGTGTCAAGGAATAACCCCAAAAGCTTCGCGGAATCCTTGTATTCAAGGGGATGACCATAAAGTGACAAAGAGGGACGAAGAACAACCCGTTTCCGCGTAAAAGTCATGGCACAAGTCTTAGAAGTAGAGAACTTGAAGCCATGACCTGTGGCCCAAGACGACACGGCATCAATCGCAAGTTGAAGCCGGCGTTGAAGGAGAGGCGAATCATCACCCTGACAACAAAGGGTAAGATCATCGACATAGAGAGCGGAGAAGACACCAGAAGGAAGAGAGGAAAGAAGACCATTGAGGGCAACCAGAAAAAGAGTAGTACTCAGAACACTACCCTGGGGCACACCTTCGTATTGCTGAAAAGGGGGAGAGAGAGCGGTACCAAGGCGCACCCGAAAGGAACGACGAGAGAGGGAGCTGCGGAGAAAGAGAGGGAGATGACCACGAAGGCCAAAAGAATGAAGTTGAGATAGGATATGATAACGCCAAGTGGTGTCGTAAGCCTTTTCTAGGTCAAAAAGGACGGCAACAACGGAGGTCTTCGCAGCAAAAGCAGTACGTATATAGACCTCCAAGTTCACCAGGACATCTGTCGTGCTGCGGTACTTGCGGAAACCAAATTGAGAAGGGGAGAGGAGGTGATGGTGTTCCAGGAACCACATCAGACGAACGTTAACCATACGTTCAAAGAGTTTGCAGACACAACTTGTGAGAGCAATAGGGCGAAAGTCCTTAGGGGAAGTACCCAGAGACCCTGGTTTGCGAACAGGGAGGACAACGGCATCGAGCCAGTCCTCAGGGACTGACGACGACTCCCAGATCCGATTATACAGACTCAGTAAATACTGAGACGTGCTCGGAGGGAGATGGCGAAGCATCTCATAATGAATACCATCGGAGCCCGCCGCTGTAGAACCGCAGAGGGCCAGGGCAGAACGAAGTTCAGAGAGAGAGAAGGGATCATTATAGGGAAGCTGAAGATGAGTGCAGAAATCTAAAGGACGAGACTCAAGGACAGGTTTACGAAGAAGGAAAGATTGGGGAAGATGAAGACCAGAGCTAACAGAAGAAAAGTGGGAACCCAGTTCGGAAGCGACCTGCAACGGGTCCGCCACAAGAGTATCATGGAGGTGAAGGACCGGTGAAACATCGGGAACGAACTTACCCGCTATCTTGCGGATACGCTTCCAGATCTGGGCCAGAGGGGTTTCGGACGTAATTGTCGAGACATAAGATGCCCAACATTCACGTTTAGCCGTACGGATGGCCCTACGGGCCACCGCACTCGCTTTCCGAAAGAAAAGAAAAGAATCGGTCGTCTGCCTACGGCGGTGCTTCTTCCAGGCTGCACGCTTACAGCGGACAGCCCGAGCACAGTCCGCATTCCACCAGGGAACGCACTTCCGTGGACCCCGAGAGGAAGAGCGAGGAATAGAGCGGAGGGCAGCGTCGAAGACAGTGTCATGAAAAAGGAGGAGAGCGCGAGAGAGGGGCAGAAGGGAGAGGTCAGAGAGAGTAGCACTGAGGGAAAACAGGGTCCAGTCCGCCTTAGCAAACTGCCACCTAGGGAAAGAGAGGGAAGGGCGAAAAGAGAAAAAGGAAACAAGGATGGGGAAATGATCACTTCCATGGAGGTCATCAAGAACCTGCCATGTGAAATCTAAGTAAAGAGAAGAAGAGCAGAGAGAAAGATCAAGACAAGAAAGGGTGCGAGTTCGAGAGTCCAAATGAGTGGGCTCACCAGAATTCAGAAGAGACAGGGAAGAAGAGAGGAGAAACGGCTCAAGGAGGCGACCCCGGGTATTCGTCAGAACGTCACCCCAAAGAGAATGACGACAATTGAAGTCACCCAGCAGGAGCACAGGCTCCGGCAAGGAGTCTAGGAGGTGTTTCAAATCAGGAAGAGAGAGCGGGACACTCGGGGGGAGATAAATGGAACAAACTGTGTACCATTTCCCCACAAAGATACGAGCAGCAGAACAATGGAGAGGCGAAGGAAAAAGTAAAGGAACAAAGGGAACATCAGCCCGAATCAAGAGAGCAGAAGAATTAGAAGCCCCAGCAATGGCTGGGGGGGGGGAGAGAAAGGAATAGCCACGAAAACGACCAGGACGAGCACCAAGCATCGGCTCCTGGAGACAGACACAAAGGGGCGAAAACCGCGAAACCAGAAGTTGGAGTTCGAGGAAATTGGCGTAATAACCTCGAACGTTCCATTGAAGAATGGACAACGACGAGAAGAGAAAGGACAAAAACAGAGAACAAGGAAGAAACAAAGGCGAAAGACCAACAGAGCACGTTAAAGAATATCAGGGTTGGGATCAGGGTCAGCAAAGTCAGGGTTAGGGGGCATGGGTAAACTGAGCAAAGACGGAGGGAAGGAAACGGGAGAACAGATCAGAGGTGGGCGGGCAGGGTCCGGAGGAGGAGGAGGAGGAGGAGGAGGAGGAGGAGGAGACAACGGAGAGGAGCAGTCAAGGACAGCAGCAGGAAGAGGGGGAGTAGAAAGAGAGGAGCGCACCCCAGCAAGAGCAGCAACCGAAAGGGAAGCAGGGGCCAAAGAAACCTCCATAGCAGGAACAGGGGGCGCAAGCACTGAAACGGGAGTGGAAGGAGCAACAGAGCCAGAAGGAGGAGCTGAGGAAGAAAGCGAAGCCTTCTTACCCGCCGGGGAAGAGGAAGGAGAGGAGCCAGGCTTACGCTTCTGACTTAAAGAGACCGGTGTCCCAGCAACTACGTACCGGGCAACGGATTCCAGTGTCTCAACAGGAGAAGCCGAACGAGAGCACACACGACGGCCGTTAGGAGAGCGATGGACATCCGCCCGCACCGACAGGCGGTGAGGAGAGCCGATAGATGGAGGAAGAGGATGGGAAGGAGGATCGGAGGGGGACGAGGAAGGAGACACAGAAGACACGACAGACCGGGTAGAAGGAAGGGGAACCCCAGACAGAGGACCAGGAGGAGGATCCTTCGGGAGAGAACCCAAAGGGACAGAGGAGGGGGCAGTGGGCGCATCAGGGTCCAAGGCCTGGAAACGGTTGTGAGTCTGAGGAAGGCGGGAAGGACGAGGAGAGGAAGAGCGCAACACGCGAGCATAAGAGATATTAGCATAAGGCGGGAGCCGGCGAACCTGGCGCCTCGCCTCAGGAAAAGATAAACGCTCCCGGTGCTTCAAGTTGAGGACGGCTGCCTCAAGCTTGTAATGGACACACGCACGGGAGAAGGTAGGATGGGCCTCACCGCAGTTGAGGCAACGAGCCTGGGGAGAAGCGCACTCCGACTTAGAGTGACCTTCGCCACCACACAAAGGACAGAGAGAGACAGTCCCGGAGCAGCGGAGGGCACCATGCCCAAACCTCCAGCACTTGTTGCAGAGCCGAGGAGAAGGAATGTACTCCTGGACAGAGCACCTGGCACCAGCAAGAATGACAGAGGGTGGAAGGGTCCTACCATCAAAGGTAATCTTCACAACCCGGAGGGGTTGACGGCGACTACCACGAGGGGGACGAGTAAACGTGTCCACCTGGAGAATAGAATGGCCCTGGGCAGCGAGGATATGTCGAATATCGTCGTGGCAGTCGCGTAGGTCCCGAACACCGGTCGCAACATGGGGCGGGAGCAAAATAGTGCCAACACTGGCATTCAACTGGACGTTCTTCGAGACCCGAACGGGGGTCTCGCCAAGGCAGGATAAGGCAGCCAAGCAAGAAGCAGCATCCTGAGAAGGAGCAGCAACGACACGCGTACCGAGACGAGTGGGGTTAAAAGTAATGGAGGCATCCACGGAATCAATGAGATGTCGATGAAGGGAGAAATCGTCAGGAGGCGCAGAATCAAGAGGGAGGAGATCAAAATATTTGGCCCACGAAGCGGGACCAAACAAGGCTTGATAGGTAGCAGAACTGGAAGGAATCGAGCGAGGGCGGCCGTGACGAGAACGGCGGTGAGAACCCCCAGAGAGAGAGGGGTTAAAAGGCGCAGTAGTAACAACTAGAGAAGGAGCCGC
The DNA here is from genome assembly GCF_040958095.1 of Procambarus clarkii. Lineage (NCBI taxonomy): Eukaryota > Metazoa > Arthropoda > Malacostraca > Decapoda > Cambaridae > Procambarus > Procambarus clarkii. Next base: position 81,072 of record NW_027189157.1, on the reverse strand, counting down.
GCCAGGGGACGAGGTAGTCACCACTGGGGGCTTGGGGCTCGACCCAACCACAGAGGAGGGAGGGGAGCCAGGGGAAGGAGTCAGAGAGGCCAAAGGAGGAGCAAGGTCGGGGCCCAATGCAGCGGAGGCTACAGAGCCCGGTCTTCCAATACGGGCCGACTCGGGGGCTTGGTCGCCCACCCCACGAGCCTGAAAAGGTAAGCCAGAAGCAGCCGAAACAGGGGTTATCATCTTGACGAAATTACGAATTCACTCACGAATGTGCCCCCACACCCACCATGGAGCCACAATTAGAGGCAGGACACCCAACAAGAAGCTATCGCCGATCTTGTCGGGGCCTCCTAGGGGTGCGTCGTGAGTATACGCCCCACAAACGCCACCTTAAGAAACCGACAGTCCGTCGAGATCGGGTTCAGTGACGAAGTGGGGATTGACAATAAAAGGTTCCCCTCGCTCTCGACGTCGGGTACTGCAGTTCTACGGGTGCAAGAGTATGCCTCCTCAAGCACCCGGGCGTCAAAGTAGAAGAAGTCCAAGGGAAGAACCAGAACGAGCAAAAGGTCGGCAGGAAACGGCAAGCAGATAGGAGAAGAGGGGGGAGAAAAACGAAACAGAAGGAAAAGGAAAAGATGCCCAGCAGAATTGGAGAGGACGGCAGCAGGAGCACAAGGCTAGAAAAGGACAGAGGACTGTCCCAAGGAGCATCACACTCCGGCAGCCGCCCACTAAGCCCCCAGACGGCGACAACGAGCTGAGCGGGGAGGGGGAGTTATAAGTCAGATTATGGCAGTTATATTAGTCTGAATCTATCAGTTATATTAGTCTGACTCTGGCATTTATATTAGACAGACCCTGGCAGTTATATTAGTCTGACTCTGGCAGTTATATTATTCAGACTCTGGCATTTATAGTAGTCTGACACTGACAGTTATATTAGTCTGACTCTGGCAGCTATATTAGATAGTCTCAGGGAGTTATATTAGTCGGACTCAGGCAGTTATATCAGTCTACCTCTGATACTTATATTAGTCTAACTTTGGTAGTTATATTAGACTGACTCTGGCAGTTATATCAGTCTGCCACGGGTAGTTATATTAGTCTGACCCTGGCCGTTATATTAAGCTCACTAGAAATTACATTAGTCTGACTCTGGCAGTTATATTATTCTGACTCTGGCAGTTATATTATTCTGAATGTGGAAGTTATATTACTCTGACTCTGGCAGTTATATTAATCTGACTCTGGTAGTTGTATTAGACTGACTCTGGCAGTTATTAGACTGACTCTGGCAGTAACATTAGCCTAACTCTGGCAGTTATATTAGTCTGACTTTGGTAGGTATATTAGTCTGACTCTAGCAGTTATATCAGACTGACTCTGGCAGTTATTAGCCAGACTCTGGCAGTTATATTATGCTGACTCTGTAGCAAACTAGGCTGTTGTAAGAATTATTCCAGAAGGTTCCAGAAGTTTCGTGTAGGGACCTGACCTCAACAACGCACGTTCTCCTGGGGATTAGCAGGTCTGAGTCACAAATGGCGGGCGTCTCTGTTCATAGTTGCGTATAATGAATCATCCTATAGTATTCAGTAATTTAGAGAAATTAGCCTTTATTCATTTTGTATTAAAATTGTATTGTATAATATTCCTAGTTATAGTACCAAGAGTATTCTAATTATTAGGAGATTTGAGTTAAGTCACCATCAGTGACGTCACGAATCAGATCTAAGTTGTAAGGCGCGAGTGACCGGCGGTCATAGGTCATCAGAGTTGATATGTTCACTATTTCTCAAAGTTCAAATAACCATTTTGGTGATCGGGAAAGGCTCTGCCGTTAGATGCTTGTGTAATTTAACTTCAGTAAAATAATTCAACCAGTCTGGATCAATTAAGTACAACAGAGGTTAATTGTTATAACTTAAACCTTGCTAAGTAACGTGGTAAGCGATACGGAACAATACAATACTCTAGTTTGGGGAAGATCAGAGAGAGGAGAGATCAGTGTGGACTCCAGAACAACTGGGAGAGGTCAACCATCTTACCTCCCCCAAGACCAGCCCCCAACATCTGAGCTGGTCGCCCAAGGTAGAGTTGCTTTATGAGTTCTTATAGGGATAGTCAATTCATTGCCGTTCAGGTCAAGTAGGGAGTGATAACCATTTAGATTTTGTTTTAGTTTTCTTTTAATAAATTAATTAGTTAATAATTTGCATTTTTATTATTTCCATGTGTATGTATAGGTATATGAATTTGTCCTGGTCACGTGGTCCCTACGAGGCAGAGTTGAATTGGGTGCTGATTCTAACACCAAATCGGAAGTCATCTTTACCGTGTAATTAATTCCACACTCAAGTTCCCAAGGTTATGTTATAGTGGGGATCAAGCCCCAAGGTTGATTAATTAGCATGATCGATCCAGACCTCGATCATTGCTCAGTGTTACTGGTCTGGTGGTGTCGGCGGAGGCGACTCTAGGGTTTTGCTCAAAGCCTAGGTCACGTCATACGGGGTGTAGAATCCTAAGTCGGTCAATCGTCTTAGGACCACGTGCCGTGGAGTCGGCTTTAGTAAAAGTTTTGGAGTCCCTTGTAGAGAATAAAAAGTAAGAATACGGGTAGAGGGGAAAGAAGGAAAGATAATTCGAGAAACCCTCCCCGTGTTACAACTCTGGCAGTTATAATAGACTTACTCTGGTAAGTTATATTAGTCTGACTCTGGCAGTTATAATAGTCTGACTGTGTCTGTCATATTAGTCTGACTCTGGCAGATATATTAGTTTGACTCTGGAACTTACATTAGACTGATTCTGGCAGTTATATTAGTCTGACTCTGGGAGTTATAATAGTTTGACTCTGGTAGATATATTAGTCAGACTCTGGCAGTTATATTAGCCTGACTCTTGAAGTTACATTAGACTAACTCTGGCAGTTATATAAATCTGACTCTGGTAGTTATATTAGTCTGACTCTGGCAGGTATATTTGGCTGCTAATAGCAGTTATATTAGGCTAAATCTGGCAGGTATTTGTCAGACAGTGGCAGTTATATTAGTCAAACTCTGGCAGTTATATTAGTCTGACTGGAAGTTATTTTAGGCTGACTCTGGTAGTTATATTAGGCTGACTCTAGTAGTTATATTAGTCTGACTCTGGAAGTTATATTAGTTTGACTGGGAGTTATATTAGTTTGACTCTGGCAGTTATTATTCAGACTGTGGCAGTTATATTAGTCTGACTCTATCACTTATATTAGTCTGACTGAGTTATATTAAACAGACTCTGACAGTAATATTAGTCTGACTCCGGCAGTTATATTAGTCTGACTCTGACAGTTATATTAGTCTGATTGGGAGTTATATTATTGAGACTTTGGCATTTATATTAGTCTGACACTGACAGTTATATTAGCCTGACCCTGGCAGTTATATTACGCTAGCTGGCAATTACATTAGTCTGAATCTGGCAGTTCTATTAGTCTGACTCTGGCAGTTATATTAGTCTGTCACTGTCAGGTATATTAGCCTGACTCTGGCAGGTATATTAGTCTGAATGGCAATTATATGTCTGACTCTGGCAGTTATGTTATTCTGACTCTGGCAGTTATATTAGTCTGCCACTGGCAGTTATATTAGTCTGACCCTGGCAGTTATATTAAGTTCACTGCCAATTACGTTAGTCTGACTCTGGCAGTTGTATAATTCTGACTGGCAGTTATATTACACCGACTCTGGCAGTTATATATGATTGAGTTTGGCAGATATCTTATTCTGACTGTGGCAGTTACATTAGATTGACTTTGGCAGTTATATTAGTCTGACTCTGGCAATTAAATTAGCCTGACTCTGGTAGTTATTTTATTATGACTCTGAAACTTATATTAGTCTGAATCTGAGAGCTATATTAGTCTGATTCTGGCAGTTATACTTCTGACTCTGGCAGTTATTATCTGACTCTGGCAGTTATATTAGACTGACTCTGGCAATTATATTAGTTTTACTCTGGCAGTTATATTAGCCTGACTCAAGCAGTTATATTATTTTTACTCTGGCAGTTATATTAGTCACACTTTGGCAGTTATATTAGTTTGACACTGGCAGTTATATTATTCTGCTTCTGGCAGTTATATTAATTTTACTCTGGCAGTTATATTAGTCAGACTGTCAGTTATATTACGCTGACTTTGGCAGTTATAATAATCAAACTTTGGCATTTAAATTAGTTTGACTCTGGCAGTTATATTAGTCTGACTGGCAGTTATAATAATCTAACTCTGACAGTTATATTAGTCTAACTCTGATAGTTATATTCGTTTAACTCTGGTACGTGTATTAGACTGACTCTGGCCAGAGTCCAAACTGTGTCTGGAATATCAGACTCTGATATTAGTCTGCCACGGGTAGTTATATTAGTCTGACCCTGGCAGTTATATTAGCTAACTAGCAATTACAGTAGTCTGACTCTGGCAGTTATATTAGATTGACTCTGGCAGTTATATTAGTCTGACTGGCAGTTATATTAGTCTGACTGGCAGTTATATTAATCTGAATCTGGCAGTTATATTAGTCTGACTCTGGCAGTTATATTAGTCTAACTCTGATAGTTATATTAGTCTAACTGGTAGTTATATTATTCTGACTGGCAATTATATTAGTCTGCCACGGGTAGTTATATTAGTGTGTCCCTGGCAGTTATATTAAGCTCACTAGCAATTACAGTAGGCTGACTCTGGCAGTTATATTAGATTGACTCTGGCAGTTATTAGTCAGACTCTGGCAGTTATATTAATCTGACTCTGGCAGTTGTAAGAAGCTGACACTGAGAGTTATATTAGACTGACTCTGGAAGTAACATTAGCCTGACCCTGGCAGTTAAATTGGTCTGACTCTGGCAGTTATATTAGTCTGACTCTGGCAGTTATATCAGACTGACTCTGGCAGTTATTAGTCAGACTTTGGCACTTATATTAATTCTGCCTCTGGCAGTTATAATAGTCTTACTCTGGTAGTTATATTAGTCTGAGTCTGGGAGTTATAATAGTCTGACTCTGTCAGTTATATTAGTCTGACTCTGGGAGTTATAATAGACTGACTCTGGTAGTTATATTAGTCAGACTCTTTCAGTTATATTAGGCTGACTCTGGAAGTTACATTACACTAACTCAGGCAGTTATATAAATCTGACTCTAGTAGTTATATTAGTCTGACTCTGGCAGCTATATTTGGCTGACAATGGCAGTTATGTTAGTCTAACTCTGGCAGTTATTTGTCAGCCTGAGGCAGTTATTAGACAGACTGAGGCAGTTATATTAGTCAGACTCTTTCAGTTATATTAATCAACTCTGGCAGTTATATTAGTCTGACTCTGGTAGTTATATTAGTCTGACTCTAGAAGTTACATTATTTTGAATGGAAGTTATATACGCCTGACTCCGGCAGTTATGAGTCAGACTATGGCAGTTATATTATTCTGACTCTGGCATTTATATTAGACAGACCCTGCCAGTTATATTAGTCTGAATCCAGCAGTTATGTTAGTCTGAGCTGACAGTTATATTAGTCTGATTGGCAGTTATATTATTCAGACTCTGGCATTTGTATTAGTCTGACACTGACAGTTATATTAGTCTGACTTTGGCAGCTATATTAGATAGTCTTCGGCAGTTATATTAGTCGGACTCGGGCAGTTATATTAGTCTAACTTTGGTAGTTATATTAGACTGACCCTGGCAGTTATATCAGTCTGCCACAGGTAGTTATATTAGTCTGACCCTGGCTGTTATATTAAGCTCACTAGCAATTACATTAGTCTGACTCTGGCAGTTATGTTAGATTGACTCTGGCAGTTACATTTGTCTTTCTCTGGCAGGTGTATTATTCTGACTCAGGCAGTTATATTATTCTGAATCTGACAGTTATATTAGTCTGACTCTGGCAGTTGTATTAGACTGACTCGGGCAGTTATTAGACTGACTCTGGCAGTTACTAGTCAGACTCTGGCAGTTATATTATGCTGACTCTGGCAGTTATAATAGTCTTACTCTGGTAAGTAATATTAGTCTGACTCTGGCAGTTATAATAGTCTGACTGTGTCTGTTATATTAGTCTGACTCTGGCAGTTATATTAGTTTGACTCTTGAAGTTTCATTAGACTAACTCTGGCAGTTATATAAATCTGACTCTGGTAGTTATATTAGTCTGACTCTGGCAGCTATATTTGGCTGACAATGGCAGTTATATTAGCCTGACTCTGGTAAATATATTAGTCTGACTCTAGTAGTTATATTAGTCTGACTCTGGAAATTACATTTTTTTGACTGGCAGTTATATTAGTCTGACTAAATCAGTTATATTAGTCTGACTCTGGCAGTTAAATTAGTTTGACTCTGGCAGTTATATTATGCTGACCCTGACAGTTATATTAGTCTGCCTCTGGCAGTTATTTTATTCTGACTGGTAGTTATATTAATTCTGACTCTGGAAATTATAGTAATCTGACTCTGGCAGTTATATTAGTGTGACACTGGCAGTTATATTAGTCTGGCTCTGGCAATTATATTAGTCTGACTCTGGCAGTTATATTAGTCTGAATCTGGCAGTTATATTAGTTCTGAGAGGTAGTTATATTACTCTTACTCTGGCAGTTATATTAGTCTCACTCTGGCAGTTATATTAGTCTCACTCTGGCAGCTATATTATTCTGACTCTGGAAGATATATTAGTCTGACTCTGGCAGCTATGTTATGCTGACTGGCAGTTATATAAGTCAGATTCAAGCAGTTATATTAGTCTGACACTTGCAGTTATATTAGTCTGCCACTGTCAGTTAGATTAGCCTGATCCTTGCAGTTATATTATGCTAACTGGCAATTACATTAATTCTGACTCTGGCAGTTATATAAATTCAGACTGGAAGTTATATTAATCTGAATCTGGCAGTTATATTAGTCTGACTCTAGCAGTTATATTAGACTGCCTCTGGCAGTTATTAGTCTGACTCTGGCAGTATTATTAGGCTGACTCTGGCAGTTATGTTATCCTGACTCTGGCAGTTATATTAGTCTGACTCTGGCAGTTACATTAGACTGCCTCTGGCAGTTATTAGTCTGACTCTGGCAGTTTTATTAGGCTGACTCTGGCAGTTATATTAGTTTGACTCTGGCAGTTATATTAGTCTGACTCTGGCAGTTATATTAGTCTGGCAATTATATAAGTCTGCCACTGGCAGTATATTAGTCTGACCATGGCAGTTATTGTGAGCTCACTGGCAATTACATTAGTCTGGCTCTGGCATTTATATTAGATTGACTCTGACAGTATTATGCGGACTCTGGCAGTTACATTAGACTGCCTTTGGCAGTTATATTTGTCTGACTCTGGCAGTTATATTAGTCTGACTCTGGTAGTTATATTATTATGACTCTGAGAGTTAAATTACGCTGACTCTGGCAGTTGTTAGTCTGACTCTGGTTGTTATATTTGTCTGGCTGTGGTAGTTTTATTAATCTGACTCTGGCAGTATATTAGTCTGACTGGCAATTATATTATTCAGACTGGCAGTTATATTAGGATGACTCTTGCAGTTATTTGAATCTGACTGGCAGTTATATTAGACTGCCTCTGGCAGTTACATTATTCTGACTCTTGGTTATATTAGTCTGACTCTTGGTTATATTAGTCTGACTCTGGCAGTTATTAGTCTGACTCTGGCAGTTATTAGTCTGACTCTGGCAGTTATATTAGTCAGGCTCTGGAAGTTATATTAGACAGACTCTGGCAATTATATTAAGCTGACTCTGGTATTTGTATTAGGCTGACTAGCAGTTATATTAGTCTAACTCTGGCAGTTGTATTAGTCAGACTCTGCCAGTTATATTTGTCTAATTCCGGCAGTTATATTAGTCTGACTCTGGCAATTGCATTAGTCTGACTCTGGCAATTATATTAGTCTGACTCTGTGAGTTATATTAGTCTGACTCTGGCAGGTATATTAAACTGACTCTGGCAGTTATATTAGTCAGACTGGCAGATATATTAGGCTAACTCTGGCAATTATATTAGTCTGACTGGCATTGATGTTAGTCTGACTCAGGCAGATGTATTAGTCAGACTCTGGCAGTTATATTAGTAGTCTGACTCTGGCAGTCATATTAATTCTGACTGGCCGTTATAGTATTCTGACTGGCAGTTTTATTAGTTTGACTCTGCCAGTTATATTATGCTGACTGGCAGTTATTAATTATGACTCTGGTATTTATATTAGTCTGACTGGCAGTTATATTAGTCTGATTGGAAGTCATATTATTCTGACTCTGGCAGTTATATTACTCTGGTTGATACCTGGTTGATTGGGTTCTGGGAGTTCTTCTACTCCCCAAGCCCGGTCCGAGGCCAGGCTTGACTTGTGAGACTTTGGTCCACTAAGGTGTTGCTTGGAGCTGCCCGCAGGCCCACATTCCCACCACAGGCCCGGTTGGTCCGGCACTCCTTGTAGGAAACAATCTAACTTCCTCTTGAAGATGTCCACGGTTGTTCCGGCAATATTTTTTTTGCTCGCTGGGAGTGTGTTGAACAACCGTGGACCTCTTATGTTTATACAGTGTTCTCTGATTGTGCCTATGGCAACCCTACTCTTCACTGGTTCTATTCTGCATTTTCTTCCTTATCGTTCACTTCAGTACGTTATTATTTTACTGTGTAGATTTGGTACTTGTCCCTCCAGTATCTTCCACGTGTATATTATTTGATATCTTATTGATTTTATTTATTTATTTATATATATACAAGAAGGTACATTGGGATTGTGAGGATTCATAGCATAGTCATAATATTCTTGTAAAGCCACCAGTACGCGCAGCGTTTCGGGCAGGTCCTTAATCTAGGAAACTTATAAGTAGGTAAATACTTGCAAAATTTATAAAAATGATAAGTTACTTGGCATGAAAAAAAATAAAAGATGAGAGAAAAATTGTAAGTATATTAAAGCACATAGGTAGCTCAGAATGATTGCAATGACAGCTTGAATGGTAGTTTAACAAAAATTAGCAGGCACAATACAGCATATGGCTAGCACATAAAAGAAGACAGCAATGAACACAATGATAAAGTTGCTTGGATTAAGGTCATAAAGACTGGGAGATTGGGTAACACTTGATACAGATCACTAGATCTCTTTTGTTTTCTTTCTAGTGAGTACATTTGGAGGGCTTTGAGACGATCCCAATAATTTAGTTGCTTTATCGCGTCTATGCGTGCCGTATACGTTCTCTGTATTCCCTCTAATTCAGCAATCTCTCCTGCTCTGAAGGGGAACGTGAGTACTGAGCAGTACTCAAGACGGGACAATACAAGTGACTTGAAGAGTACAACCCTGGGATCCCTGGATTTGAAAGTTCTCGTAATCCATCTGGTCATTTTTGTATGTATGCACTGTTCCTAAATAAATTATTATTATTATTATTATTTTTCTGGCTGCCGCAATATTTGCTTTGTTATGCTCCCTAAACGTTAGGTCATCAGACATCATTATTCCCAAATCCTTTACATGCTATTTTCCTACTATGGGCATATTTGATTGTGTTTTGTACCTTGTACTATGTTTAAGGTCCTCATTTTTACCATAACCGAGTACCTAGAATTTATCACTGTTAAACATCATGTTATTTTCTGATGCCCAGTCGAAAACTTTATTAATATCAGCTTGAAGTTTTTCAATGTCTTCAGCCGAGGTAATTTTCATACTGATATTTGTGATATCTGCATAGGATGATACGAAGCTGTGACTTATATTTTTGTCTATATCTGATATGAGAATAAGGAAAAGCAGCAGTGCAAAGACTGTACCCTGAGGGACAGAGCTTTTAACTGCGCTTGGACTAGATTTTATATGGTTGACTGATACTCGCCGAGTCCTGTTTGACAGAAAACTGAGTATCCAGCGTCCTATTTTACCGGTTATTCCCATTGACTTTATTTTGTGTGCTATCACGCCATGGTCACATTTATCCTGCTACCATGCATAACAAGACCGATAAGGCCCTTAAGAAAGGAAGCACACCAATCAGGAATAACCCTACTAGCCAGGCTAGCAACATGATTAGTTCAGTTATCTCCCCCTCGTTGGCCGCCGTGGGGGGTACCGACTCTTCCCTCGTCAACAATAACAAACTATCTCAGCTGGACGGAGCACCGTCTCCGACTCGGGCCATGCAACTATTATGTAGCCATATGGATCAACTTAAACGAGCTGCTGCCCCTGTTCTGAATTCAAGCGCCTTGCTGATAACCGTTAGCTCAAGTTATTAAACCAAGTACATGAAGACTTGTACATATACATATCCTGCTTTATCTAGCCAAACACAATATACTTAGCTCTTGTCAATATGGCTTCAGACCCCAAAAAAGCACTAATGATGCACTTATTAGTATGATTAACTTGATACATACAGCTCTTGATAAAAATGAGTTCCCTGTTGGGTTATTTGTAGACTTGCGTAGGGCTTTTGACACTGTCAACCACCAAAACCTTCTTCTTAAATTACAACATTATGGAGTCAGAGGTCATTCCCTGCAGTACATTAAGTCTTACCTTACTGACAGGCTCCAGTATGTTTCTGTGAATAATTCAATTTCTCCCACCCTACCCATCAACATTGGTGTTCCCCAGGGCAGCATACTTGGCACTCTCCTCTTTCTCATCTACATTAATGACCTTCCAAATGCCTCCCAACTTCTCAAACCAATTCTATTTGCTGATGACATGACCTTCATTTACTCCAGTACTGACCCCCTTGCTCTTAATGTTACAGTGAATACTGAGCTAAATAAAGTCCATCACGGCTAACTGCCAACAAACTCACCCTCAATATTGACAAAACTTTCTATATTTTGTTTGGCAATAAATCCTCAAATAAAATAAATCTCAGGATTAACAATACCCAAATTTGTAACAAAGTAGATGGCAAATTCTTTGGCGTTCTCATTGACCCCAAGCTAAATTTCCAGGGACACATTCTAAATATATAAAAAAAAGTTTCAAAAACTGTTGGCATTCTTTCTAAGATCAGATATTATGTACCTTGCCCTGCCCTGGTGACACTATTATTCTCTCATCTATCCTTATCTCAACTATGGTATTTGTGCATGGGGTTCTACTACCCAAAATCATTTACGTCCTTTAATTACTCAACACAAAGCTGCTACTAGGACAACATCTCACTCTGGCCCCAGCAACCCGTTCTCGCATTTTCGTATAGTCAATATTGACTTATTAAATACGTGCATATGTGACATACTAATTTATTGTGAATATTTTAGTTTACCTTGAAAAGCTTCATAGAAAACACCGACCTTACCTAACCTTCTTAGTATGTTAAGATAAGCATCTTATTGCTTCGTAATTACAATTATTACTTAACCTATTATAGGTATAGGTTAAGTAATAATTGTAATTACGAAGCAATAAGATGCTTATCTTAACATCTTATTGCTTCATAATTACAATTATTACTTAACCTATTATAGGTATAGGTTAAGTAATAATTGTAATTACGAAGCAATAAGATGCTTGTCTTAACATACTAAGAAGGTTCGGTAAGGTCGGTGTTTTCTATGAAGCTTTTCAAGGTAAACTAAAATATTCACAATAAATTAGTATGTCACATATGCATTTATTTAATAAGTCAATATTGACTGTAAGAAAGTGCGAGAACGGGTTGGCCCCAGACATCACTCGGTACCCTTACTCAAATCTCTGAATATGTTAGATATTAAGTCCCCTGCACATCCTCTCATGTGTATTTTATATATATAAAACTCTGAACTGTAATGTCAATCCTGACCTTAAAAGCTTCCTAGAAGGTTGTAACAGATTCCATGAGCACCACACCAGAAACAAATACCTATTTGATATTCCAAGAGTACAACTTAGTCAAACTAGAAATACTTTACAAATGAAGAGACCTCGAATGTGGAATGACCTTGTCAATTATGTTAAAGACTGTGCCTCTCCCAACCTTTTTAAGATAAAAACTAAGTACTACCTAATTAACTCAATGTAACCTACCTCACCCCCAAAATGTCAACCCATGTCTTCTATTTTAAACAATGCTGTTTGTCGACCAAATTGTATTTTTACTTTTTTTCTGCCATGTTTCCCCCCCCCCCTTTTTTCCATTTTTTTCTCAACACAATTTATACTTTAATCTCAATTAGTATTAAGTTTTAGTCTTAGTGTTTTTCCTGCCCGAAACGCTTTGCATAATAGTGGCTTTAGGTATTGTATGTACTAGCTCTATCTATAAATCCATCAACTTTTGTATCTTACCTTGTATGTATATACTTTACCTGAATAAATATTTGTATTTGTAAGATCAAATGTCAGTAATCAAAGAGCAGTCGTCCTTAATAATGAACCTGCAAGGTTCATTATTATCTTTGCAGGATGAAGCTGGAGCCTTACTCAAGAATAATTAAGATCTATCTACCAAAAGCGTCCACCTAGAACAAGAATTAAGCCTTCTCAAGAACACAGTTACTAACTTCAATCCAGATGAAACCACTAGAAAACAGGAAGAAATGTTGTAAAAGTTTGAGAACCATCTGAACAACCTACAACAGCAACACACTGTTACCCAAGACGAAACAGACCAACATTAACCACTTGAGTCTGTAGTTATCTCTTCACGTGATTTTCCCCATGTAACTGACGGAGAAGACTGTGCTGCCATCGTGATCAAGGTATTGCAGGATAAGATAAGGTATTCAATCCAAAAAAGTGACATCTAATCAGCTTATAGAGTGGGTACCAAATCATCTAGATAGCTACACGATTTGGTATATCTAGATAGCTGCTCCCGCGAGTGTGATCTTATCACATCTGCAGTCGCTAGTAAATCCATTGTTTATGTGAATGAATGTCTGACCAGGTTCAGGCAAAATCTCTTTTTTAAACTGCGTGGTTTCTGCAAAAATTCCCCTATAATTAAACATTGTTTTGTGCGAGATGGTAAAATAATAGCTAGGAGGACTGACACTAGAAAAACCTATTCAATAACCACTGAACCTCACCTTAATTCTTTCCTGAGTGACTGTGGGATAGCTGCTGTATAGCCAGAATTCAAATTATAATCTCATTTAACTACCATTGTGTACTTTAGCTCTGCCTTTCATCTCAAAAGGTTTTAACTTTATTTAAAAAAAAAATTGTCATCTTTATTATTGTCTTTTCTTTTTACTCCCATGTTCCATAGTACACTGGCTTTGCCTGTGTCCTCTAGTATAAACTTCATTATCCAGTGTTCCTGAGTGTACCTCTATTTAAACTACCTCAGTTTGTTTTAGTGTAACTTTAGTATTCAACTATAGTGTACTTATAATAGTAAGGTAAGTAAGCTTTTCATTTTATAGATTTCATAATTGCTTTTTTACTTTTTTGGTCATCTATTGTTATTAATTATTCTAGTTCCTTTTTTATATTCCTAAGTTCCCATTAAGTTTTTATTACTTAAATTACCATTAGTTTATATTACTTTAGAATTTTTATTCTACTTTTTCTTTGTAACCCAGGTTGCCTAGCCCAACCACCATTGCTCCATTGTAATCTTTGCTTTGCCTGTGCAATTTTGATCAATAGTGCAAATAATTACCTACAGTGTACCTGAAAGTACTCTTAAGCAACCTACCTCATTTTTGTGTATAGTTTTATATATTTTTTTTTTTTATAGCTAGTTCTTTTATCATTGTCTTTTTGGCTGTTTTTCTTTAAAACAGCCCTCTTATGCAAACTATTATAGATCCAGACCTTAACCTCTTAACTAGTATCTATGACAATCAGCACTTTCATCTATCCATATCTCAACTATGGTATTTGTGCTTGGGGTTCTACTACCCAAAATCATTTACGTCCTCTAATTACTCAACACAAAGCTGCTATTAGGACAATATCCAACTCTGGCACCAGACATCACTCGGTACCCCTACTCAAATCTCTGAATATGTTAGACATTAAGTCACTGCACATTCTCTCATGTGTATTATACATATATAAAATGCTAAACTATAATGCCAATCCTGATCTCAAAAGCTTCATAGAAGGTTGTAACAGAACCCATGAGCACCACACCAGAAATAAATACAGTTTTTATATTCCTAGAGTACGACTTAATCAAACTAGAAATGCTCTACAAATCAAGGGACCCAGAAATTATTTATTTATTTATTTATTTATTTATATATATATATACAAGAAGGTACATTGGGTTTGTGAGAATACATTGGATAGTACAGTATTTACATTCTTGTAAAGCCACTAGTACGCTGTTATGATCTCAGCCTACAGGAGAAACGAGTCTCCCTCCTTGAGAGTTATTCAGCAAGCCTGACCTAACTAGAAGGTCTAGCAAATATTGAGGTGATAACCCATATGAAAAATGGCTGGTTGGATATGTAAAACAATTTAAGATTATGGGCAGTAAGTAAGGAAATAGATAAATGACTGGCTAGGAGATGTGGACATTTTGCTGGAGGCGTGAGGCTCGCTTCCGGAGGACCTTGACATCACTTGAGTGCCAGACATCGCAGGGGGAAGCCGCGCTCCATTTGAGCTCCCGCCAGAAGGGAACCCCTAGTGATATATCTCGAGGAGAAGAGAAGTGTGCGGACGTACCAGCTGTGGAATCGAGCTGGGAACGTTGTGGTCTCAAGTCCTGGTCGACGAGCAGATATTAAGTCGCCCAGAAGCATTATTGTGGGCTGTGTGGAGCGCCCTGACCAGACGCCGTCAGAGGGAAAGCGCCCTCGACCAATTAATCTGTGGTAAGCACGATAAACGCCAGTTCATAGTGATTGCATTGTAGTTGGTCGTGTGCCCAGCGACAGTAGCGATGTTTATTTATAGGTTAGACATGTTTTAATAAGGCAGAAAGCCTGAAATAAGAGAGTGGAGAGGGAGGAACACGGAGCGACGTCCGTCCTCTCTGAGCGCTGGCGGACGACTGAGGGAGCCTGGCTCCAGATGGAGGAAGACCCTCCCAGCGAGTGAGGACGCCGCCAGGCGAGGTGGAGTATGGACCCGCCCAAAACGGGGGAGTCCACTCTCACTGTATGTAGAGGACAGATAGAGGTTTGAGGCAAGCATATTGTGTGGTTATTTTTGTTTATGTGTTAAAGGGGAACATTTTATTGGAACGTCGATGGGTTGCAGGTTTGTTCTTTGGGGAAGAAGTTGCTGAGAACTTCGAAGCCAGCAGATGATGTAGCTGATGAGACTCCAAGGTAGTGGAGCAGAGGACCTCGAGCTGTGAGGAGAAGCAGCAGTGAAGAGGAGTGTCACGTGCTTCTGTAGAGGTGGTGAAGCACCATAGTTACTCGAGGAAACTTCATGGTGTAGCAGCCAAGAGAGCTGTGGAGGACCCTAGCAGAAGGGTGAAGCACCTTAGTTGCTCAAGGAAACTTCATGATAGCAGCCTGGAGGAGCTGCAGAGGATCCTGGTAGTGAAGCCCGGAAGAACCTAAGGATATTAGGGTTGTGAACTTCCAGAGGTGGAAGGGGAAGTTCTGGTGGATTACTTATAGGGAGTTGATAGTGTTTGGTTGTCATTAGCGTGCAAGACGCAGTGAGAGGTGAGTGACTGTTGGCATTCTTGCGTCAAGGAGTTTTTTTTATACTGAAGTATCAATGAACATTTATACTGGTATATGTTATTGCATTCAAATGCTGATTTTCTATATATATATGTTATCTTGTTGATGGTGCAACAGTGTGTAGGCTTGACCAATTTGAGGAAGTTAATAGTATCAGGTGGTGAACCAGGAGATAGGATACCACTGGATAAGCTGATAATAGAGTTCTGATGGTGTTGGAGTGCAACCTGATTGTGATTATCGAGTATAGGATTCATTATTATTATATGTGTGTATGTATCGTGTATGTGCTTTGTCCAGTAAATGTGTCACAATTCGCTGGTGTTTGCCCTTGTCCTAGTGAGGCTTCCCAGGAGGTAGTAAAGAAGGAGAGAGAGAGAGAGAAAGAACCATGAACCACTGCTGTGGACAGGGTAGGAGGTAATACTAGTAAGTCATAGGGGGATTGAGGAGATCATATCTCATAAGGAGAGAGTGGGGAGTCACAGCGGCTCGAGTGGGTGTGTGCACGTGACGACGAGGCTAAGTGTTGGAGCCGCATCCCCTGAACGTGTGACGTTGAGCCCCTCTCCAAGAGCCAGAAGCGCCAAGGGTGATCTCCTAGTATAAGCACTCTACCGAGTTGTGGGTTGGGTTGTCCGTAGAGGAGGATCAACGACGACTACACCAACCAACCCACAGTCTATAATAAATTGGGGGCCTGTCCGGGAGAGTGAACTGACACACCCACACCCTGTCCAAGAGTGGATTTGTACACCCTTGCTGAGATAAACTGTGTGACCGCAGGTGTATACTCTCTCTCTTGGGAAGACTCACAGGACAAAGATGGATAAGGTGCAAACGTTTGTGGAGTCAGGCAAGCCCGAGGACTTGGAAGGTTGCACGAGGGATCAATTGAAACAAATAGCAGAAAAATGTGGCATCAGGTTGAAAGCATCTAAAGTAGCTGGGATGAAGGATGAGATCCTGAGGCAGTTGAGAGCCAGAAGTGAAGCGGCAGAACAAGGAGCCCAGGAAGGAGCTGAAAGTAGAAAGGAGGATGATGGGCAGGATGACGTGAGATCCCAGGGATCGAGTAGGAGCAGCAAGAGTAGCCGCAGTAGTAGGAGTAGCCGGAATAGGAGCTTGGAGAGATTCCAGTTAGAGCTCCAGATGCAGCGTGAGGACAAGGAGAGACAGTTCCAGCTGGAAAAGATGAAATTAGAACTCCAGATGAAAAATGAAGCCGAGAAGGAAAAAGAGAAAACCAGGTTGGAAGTAGAAAAAGAGAAAACCAGACTGGAAGTAGAAAAAGAGAAAACCAGAGTAAGAGAACTGGAGTTGGAACAGGAGAAAGAAAAAGAGAAAGCAAGACTAGAGGTGGAGAAAGAAAAAGAGAAAACCAGAGTAAGGGAACTGGAGTTGGAACAAGAAAAAGAAAAAGCCCAGGTCGAAAAAGAAAAAGAGAGAACAAAACAAATGCAGATAGAAGCGAACAGAACCTTGGCTGAGCAAAGGATTGAACATGGGTTGCCAGAGAGCACCACCCAGGTATCACACCCACCAGATGTTAGGGTTAGGGAGAAGGACATTCCCTTGTTTGTTCCCGAAGAGGCAGAGAGCTTTTTCGAGCACTTTGAAAAAGTAGCCAGCATCAAGGAGTGGCCACAGGAGGAATGGGCCCAGCTGGTCCAGTTAAGATTGACCGGTGCAGCCAGGGAGGCATACACCCAATTGTCACTGGAAGAGTGCCAGGATTATGCCACAGTAAAGAGCAGCATATTGCGCTCGTTTCAGTTAACCCCAGAAGCTTATAGAAAGCGCTTCAGAGAGATGGTGAAAGTTGGAGCATGTACGTTTGCTGAGACAGCAAGAGATCTGGAAAGACGATTCCAGAAGTGGATTGAAGCTGCCGGAGTTGGATCTTATGCTGACCTGAAGCAACTGATGGTCATGGAGAAGTTCTTGGAGATGATGCATCCCGAAACAAAGTTCAAGATCCAAGAAGCAGGGATAATGGAGGTGAAAGATGCCGCAGATAGGGCGGATATGATTACTGAAGCATACAAGAGCTTGAGGGAGAACAGAGTGAGAAGCGAGGCGAGACGCAGCAATGGCAGATCCAACGGAGTCTGGGGAGGAAGAAATTATGAAAGACCCAGAAGAGTCTGGGGTGAGAAAATTTTTGATAAATGGGCAGATAAAAGTAAGTACCCTAAAACTCAGAAGAGTAGGTCGCGCACTTCGTCTGAAAGTGAAGATGGAGGAGCTAAACAAGGAACTAATCGTTATCCGGGAAATCAAGAGTCCAGTAAAGCTCCACAGAGTGCGAGTAGTACGTCTGGCCCGAGGAACTCCAATACGAGTGGGCAGAGTCAGAGCTACTCTGGCACATATAGAAGAGACTTTTCCCAGATGAGATGTTACAATTGTAACGGATTGGGTCACGTGATGCGAGATTGTCGGCAGGGCAAGAGAGTTGTGACCCTGGCCATGTGTGACCCCCGAGGTAAATATACTAATGTGTTCGAAGACAAACCACAGAGAGCGAACTTAGTGAACGAGAGGTATAGGCCGTTCATGAGCAAAGGTTGGATCAGTGTAGGAGGCCAACCTGAGGTAGAAGTTGGTATCTTAAGAGATACCGGAGCTAATCAGAGCTTGATTGCGAGAAGCCTGATTGGGAATGATCGACGGTTAGCTGGCAGGAGTAAGATGAGAGTATATGGGTTATTGTCTGAGAGTGACATGCCCGTATGTACTGTCCAGCTAAGGTCGGAATATGTGTCGGCGGAGGTGATGTTGGGAGTGTGCCCCGACATACCTGTTCCAGGAGTCCAAGTGATCCTGGGGAATGACTTGTGCGGGACAAAGGTGTTGCCAAGAGTCATAGTGGAAACTGTGCCAGAGGAGTGCCCAGAAGGCCACGGCACGGGTGGGACACCTGAGAGTGTGAACCTGACTGACATCCGAGGAAATGAGTCAGGAGACCGCCAAGCCATTGAGTACCCCGTCTCGGTAGTGATGAAGGGAGAGGTGGCCGACGAGGAAGACACTGGAGAAGGTGAGACAGTGTCGATTCAGCCGTTGGAAGATATCGACGTAGATATAGCGTGGCTGTTTGATGAAGGTCCAGCCCAGAAAAATGAAGTCTCGGTGAGGTCAAAAGTGAAGATGGCCCAGCCGAAGAAGAATACTGTGAAGAGAGTTGACCTGAGTAGAGCCCAGACTGCTGAAATTAAGAGTCGGAAGGCGAATGCAACTGTGCTGAGTAGGAATGAGGAAGGATGTGGACATACTGAGGACGGGAGTAGATCGTCAAGTGGTCCACGAGCACAGAGGCATATGGATAGTGGAGTTAAGTTGTTTGAGATGTCAGGAGTTGACATGTTTCACAGAAAACGTGGAGAAAAGATAATGAAGAAAAGTAGTAGCCGAGAAAGTGAAAGGAGAAGAGACAGCATGTGTGGAGAGATGCTTATGAGCACTCTGGGAGAGGCAAAGCGACATGTATGGTCGAGTGCTGTTGGATGTAGTGCAGTGCTCGAAGAAACTTTTAGGGAACGAAGAAGAGTTGAAGGAGAAGAAAGGGAGTTGTATAGAGGTGAGAGGTGTGAGAAGAGGATGATGATGCAAGCATGGATGAATAGAAGAAAGCCGAGGACTCGATGGAGGTCAAACAGGATGAGCTCTCGGATAAACGAGGAGACGGAAGGGAGGATAGTCGGTGAAGACGAGGGAGTGAAGTATGATGACAGGAGACGAAAGTATGATGGCAGTAGATGGAAGAGTGAAGACGACAGAGGAGGTACAGACAGTAGATGTCTGACTCTGGACGTGAAGAGAAGAAGACAAGGAAACGGAGGGTGGAGACAATAAGTAGAGTGGACCGATGGAGTGCAGGCGTCCAAGGAGGACAGCCTAGCCAAGAGGTGCCAGAGAGGTCAGATCATTTGTGAGAAGATCATGTTCCTGGAGAGGTGAGCCAGATGTTGCAAGGAGCAACGAACTAATTGTAGACTCCTAAGAGAGTATATGGGGTGAAGAACGAGACAGTGTGGTGGCGGATGTATTATCCCGAGCTTTGCCACTGGAATAACTCTCAAAAATAAGGGGAGGGGAGTGTTATGATCTCAGCCTACAGGAGAAACGAGTCTCCCTCCTTGAGAGTTATTCAGCAAGCCTGACCTAACTAGAAGGTCTAGCAAATATTGAGGTGATAACCCATATGAAAAATGGCTGGTTGGATATGTAAAACAATTTAAGATTATGGGCAGTAAGTAAGGAAATAGATAAATGACTGGCTAGGAGATGTGGACATTTTGCTGGAGGCGTGAGGCTCGCTTCCGGAGGACCTTGACATCACTTGAGTGCCAGACATCGCAGGGGGAAGCCGCGCTCCATTTGAGCTCCCGCCAGAAGGGAACCCCTAGTGATATATCTCGAGGAGAAGAGAAGTGTGCGGACGTACCAGCTGTGGAATCGAGCTGGGAACGTTGTGGTCTCAAGTCCTGGTCGACGAGCAGATATTAAGTCGCCCAGAAGCATTATTGTGGGCTGTGTGGAGCGCCCTGACCAGACGCCGTCAGAGGGAAAGCGCCCTCGACCAATTAATCTGTGGTAAGCACGATAAACGCCAGTTCATAGTGATTGCATTGTAGTTGGTCGTGTGCCCAGCGACAGTAGCGATGTTTATTTATAGGTTAGACATGTTTTAATAAGGCAGAAAGCCTGAAATAAGAGAGTGGAGAGGGAGGAACACGGAGCGACGTCCGTCCTCTCTGAGCGCTGGCGGACGACTGAGGGAGCCTGGCTCCGGATGGAGGAAGACCCTCCCAGCGAGTGAGGACGCCGCCAGGCGAGGTGGAGTATGGACCCGCCCAAAACGGGGGAGTCCACTCTCACTGTATGTAGAGGACAGATAGAGGTTTGAGGCAAGCATATTGTGTGGTTATTTTTGTTTATGTGTTAAAGGGGAACATTTTATTGGAACGTCGATGGGTTGCAGGTTTGTTCTTTGGGGAAGAAGTTGCTGAGAACTTCGAAGCCAGCAGATGATGTAGCTGATGAGACTCCAAGGTAGTGGAGCAGAGGACCTCGAGCTGTGAGGAGAAGCAGCAGTGAAGAGGAGTGTCACGTGCTTCTGTAGAGGTGGTGAAGCACCATAGTTACTCGAGGAAACTTCATGGTGTAGCAGCCAAGAGAGCTGTGGAGGACCCTAGCAGAAGGGTGAAGCACCTTAGTTGCTCAAGGAAACTTCATGATAGCAGCCTGGAGGAGCTGCAGAGGATCCTGGTAGTGAAGCCCGGAAGAACCTAAGGATATTAGGGTTGTGAACTTCCAGAGGTGGAAGGGGAAGTTCTGGTGGATTACTTATAGGGAGTTGATAGTGTTTGGTTGTCATTAGCGTGCAAGACGCAGTGAGAGGTGAGTGACTGTTGGCATTCTTGCGTCAAGGAGTTTTTTTTATACTGAAGTATCAATGAACATTTATACTGGTATATGTTATTGCATTCAAATGCTGATTTTCTATATATATATGTTATCTTGTTGATGGTGCAACAGTGTGTAGGCTTGACCAATTTGAGGAAGTTAATAGTATCAGGTGGTGAACCAGGAGATAGGATACCACTGGATAAGCTGATAATAGAGTTCTGATGGTGTTGGAGTGCAACCTGATTGTGATTATCGAGTATAGGATTCATTATTATTATATGTGTGTATGTATCGTGTATGTGCTTTGTCCAGTAAATGTGTCACAATTCGCTGGTGTTTGCCCTTGTCCTAGTGAGGCTTCCCAGGAGGTAGTAAAGAAGGAGAGAGAGAGAGAGAAAGAACCATGAACCACTGCTGTGGACAGGGTAGGAGGTAATACTAGTAAGTCATAGGGGGATTGAGGAGATCATATCTCATAAGGAGAGAGTGGGGAGTCACAGCGGCTCGAGTGGGTGTGTGCACGTGACGACGAGGCTAAGTGTTGGAGCCGCATCCCCTGAACGTGTGACGTTGAGCCCCTCTCCAAGAGCCAGAAGCGCCAAGGGTGATCTCCTAGTATAAGCACTCTACCGAGTTGTGGGTTGGGTTGTCCGTAGAGGAGGATCAACGACGACTACACCAACCAACCCACAGTCTATAATAACGCGCAGCGTTTCGGGCAGGTCCTTAATCTAGCAGATAATTTTAAGTAGGTAATTTCTATCAGAATTGATAAATGATGAAGATACATTGCAAGAGAAAAATGAGATGAGAGAGCTTAGTAAGTATATTAAAGCACATTGTTATATTGAAGCTCTGATTGATTACATTGACAGCTTGATTAGTAATTTAAACAAGATTAATAGACACCATACAGCAGATTGACAGCACATATGAGACAGCAATGATCACAATGGTAAAGATGTTCAGATTGGGTACATAAAGATTGGGAGACTGGTAGCAAAAGATACAGATAAACAAGATTTATAAACACCATACAGCAGATTGGCAGCACATATAAGAAGACAGCAATGATCACAATGGTAAAGATGTTCAAATTGGGAACATAAAGGTTGGGAGATTGGGTAGCAATACAGTGCGATTTTAAGGCAAAAAGTGAAAAACTATGAAGATGAAATTAGGTACTTTTTAGTATTGATTTTGAATGATGTAAAAGTTGGACAGCTTTTCAATTCAGTAGGGAGTGAGTTCCATAAACTGGGTCCCTTTATTTGCATAGAGTGTTTACACAGATTAAGTTTAACTCTGGGGATATCGCAGAGATATTTATTTCTGGTGTGGTGATAATGGGTCCTATTACATCTGTCCAGGAAGAGTTTCAGACAAGGATTTGCATTTAAGAACAGGGTTTTGTAAATGTAGTTGACACAAGAGAATTTGTGGAGTGAGATTATGTTTAGCATGTTTAGTGAGTTAAACAAGGGGGCTGTGTGTTGTCTGAAAGCAGAATTTGATATTATTCTGATAGCATATTTTTGCTGGGTGATGATGGACTTGAGGTGGTTTGCAGTGGTTGAACCCCATGCACAGATACCATAGTTGAGATAGGGATAGATTAGTGCATAATATAGAGAGATGAGAGCAGAGTTAGGTACATAATATCTGATTTTGGAGAGTATACCAACTGTTTTAGAAACTTTCTTAGTTATGTGTTGTATGTGGGTACTGAAGTTGAGTCTCTTGTCTAGGAATATGCCAAGAAACTTTCCATCATTTTTATTGCTAATGTTTACATTGTCTATCTGAAGCTGAATTGCATTTGTAGATTTGCTTCCAAATAGGATGTAGTAGGTCTTTTCTATGTTAAGTGTTAGTTTGTTGGTTGACATCCATAAGTGGACTTTTTTTAGTTCATTATTAACAACATCATTTAGTGTATGTGGGTTGGGGTTGGAGTAAATGAGGGTAGTATCATCAGCAAACAAAATAGGTTTCAGAATGTTAGAGACATTAGGCAGATCATTGATGTATATAAGAAATAGAAGAGGTCCCAAGATGCTGCCCTGTGGCACTCCAACGGTTATTGGTAGAATGGGAGAGATTATATTATTGATGGCTACACATTGGTGTCTTTCACTAAGATAGGATTGGATATAGTCCAGTGCATGGCCTCGGATTCCATAATGATGGAGTTTACATAAGAGGTAATCGTGATTAACAGTATCAAAGGCCTTTCTCAGGTCAATGAAGAGTCCAATTGGAAACTCATTTTTGTCAAGGGCTGAGTAAATTATATCAAGGAGACTAATAATTGCATCGTTGGTACTCTTTTGAGAGCGGAAGCCAAACTGACGGGCTAAGAATGTCGAATTTTACGAGATAGGAGTAGAGCTGTTTGTAGATAATTTGTTCAAATATTTTTAATAGTATGGGTAGGTTCGATATTGGTCTATAGTTGTTTATGTCTGCCGGATTATCTCCTTTATGAACTGCCGTTACTCTTGCTTTTTTAAGGATATCAGGGAAGGTATGACACTCAAGGGATTTGTTGAACAGCAGAGCTATAGGTGGCGCAAGGGCATGGGAGGCGCTCTTGTATACAATGGATGGGATTTCACTGATGTTCCCACCTTTGGTTTTTAGTGAGTGTATGATGGACACAACATCTGTCGGGCTGACTGGTGAGAGGAGAAGAGAGTTTGGATAGCTGCCTGAGAGATATGTGTTGATATGTGTCTGAGTCTGTGGGATTGTACTTGCAAGGTTAGCACCAATCGATGAAAAGAAGCTATTAAATTCATTCGTCATTTCTAAGTCAGATGACGGTGTAAGGCCATCCTTAGTGAGTGTTATCTGGTTGTGGGAGTGTTGTTTAGTTCCCAGGATATTAGAGATGGTATTCCATGTGCTTTTCATGTTGCCTTTTGCTTCTTTGAATCTAGTCTCATAATATGAAAGTTTTGCTTTTCTTATGATACTGGTAAGCACTGATGAGTACCTTTTAACTACTTCCTTTGAAACTAGGCCACGCCTGAATTTCTTTTCGTATTCATGTTTTTTGTCGATTGATTTAATTATGCCACTTGTGAGCCACGGGTTATTTTTTCTTTTATCAGTTACTTGTTTGGTAAGGAGGGGACAGTGAGTGTTGTAGAGGCTTAGAGTTTTGGAGAGAAAGAGGTTAGTTGATGAGTTTATATCCTGTGAATTATTAAATTCAGATTCCCAGTTAATATTGTGAAGTGCATTAGAGAGATTGCCTAAAGCTGATTCACTATGTAGCCTAAATGAAAGTTTCTTGGTTTCTGGTGGTGACGTGTCAATGTTTGCTATGAGGAAAGTAGGATAGTGGTCAGTTGTTCTGTCATAAATTACCCCAGATGTAAGGGGAGCTGTTATATTAGTCCATAGGTGATCCAGGGTAGTGGCAGATGTTTGAGTGACTCGGGTGGGCTTGGTGATTGTGGGGATTAGCATACAGGAGTGCATGCTGTTACGGAAATAGTCAACTTGAGGGTTGTTTTGAAGACCCAGGTCAATATTGAAATCACCTCCCAGAATGATGTGATTTTTGTTGAGATTGTTATTTATGATAAGATTCCTTACATTGTCAGAGAATAAAGCTATGTTGGTGTTAGGAAATCTATAGATGGCACCGATAGTCAGGGAGGATTTAAGGGATTTACTGAAGAACTTGGCAAAGGTATATTCACAATAGTCATCTCTATCACTAATAACACTATTGCAAATGAAGGTATCTTTGTAATATATTGCTGTACCACCACCTTTTTTATTAGGCCTGCAGTTATGAATGGCTTTATAACCAGCTAAATTGTAGAGTTGGGTATAGTCATTACTTAGCCAAGTTTCTGTTAAAATGATGAATGATAATTTAGTACCTAGTGCTGTAAGTAGTGCATTTATATCATCAAAATGTTTACCAAGTGACCTAACATTTTGGTTGTAAACTGATAAGCAGGTGCTATTTAGGAGTTTGTTTTTTGCAAGATTTGCTGTGTAATACCTGCAATAATGATGATCAATGTGCTGATTTGTGTGGATATGGGACAGAAGATTTCGATCAGGATCAATATCAGTAAGCATATGGATAAGATAATGTCACGATACAATAAGATAAGCAATTACAGGAACAGATAAATACTAAATCCGCTGTAAAATAGAAAGTAGTTATAACAAAACACAACAATACAATAATATAACAATACAATAAGAGCTTACAAAGTATTAAGTCTGCTGAAATTAGAGAATAATTATAGCAAAACACAACAATAAATGCAAGTAAACAAAAGAATTGAAACAATTAGAGGTAGAATAAAGGTCACAAGATAGCCATGGAGGATACACAAGTTTGGTGGAGAGAACAAAAAATCAGTAGAGACTGTCAAGATGAATATATAAAAAATTTGACAAATGATAATTGTAAAGTAAAATAATCTTAAAGATAATAAATTTTATTTAGCTTAGTTTTTAACCTATAATTAGTATGAACTTAATTAAAAGAACAAAATGAGATCAATAATTGATTTCAATAAAGGACATAAATCAATACAATTAAATTTAAAATTTAAATGGAATAGGGTAAGATTAGATTTAAGAGTAAAATTTTACAGTGAAACTGAGGTAGATGCTTGCATAAGTGCATGGAGACTTGACGGATTATTTAGGAAATTATATGAATGAGAGAACATTAGGTAAATGGTAAGGCAGAGACAGCACCTTGGACAAAGTTAGATTAAGTTAGGTTAGGCTCAGGCACTGAAAGAGTTATTTTAAGTACTGGCATTGGTCGGGTTCAGGTTTTCAGATATACCACAATCACTTAAGAAGGCCAGGAGTTGTTGGTCACATTTTATTTCATATCTTTTTCCTGCACTTTCCTTCTTCGCAATAATCGTTCCATTCCTAGTGTAGCACTGCTTGATAAGACCAGGGTTTAGTTTGCGAATTTGGAATGACCTTCCCAACCATGTTAAAGACTGTATCTCTCTCAACCCGTTTAAGATAAAAACGAAGCTATACCTAATAAATTCCCTGTAACCTACCTTACCCCTCTATTGTCAACCAATGTCTGTTTTTTTTAAAGAGCACTGTTTGTCGACAGAATTGTATTTGTGCTGCTTTTTCAGCTATGTTTTCATTCCATGTTTTCATTTTATTCTTTATGCTCAATTAGTATTAAGCTTTAGTCATTTAAGTTTTTCATGCCCGAAACGCTTTGCGTAATAGTGGCTTTAGGCATTGTATGTACTAGCCCTATCTATAAATCCAGCACTCTTTGTAAAATCTCTTGTATGTATGTACCTTACCTAAATAAACATTTGATTTTTTTATTTTTTTTTTTTATTTTAATGATCAAAATTGCAACTCTGCTGTTCAACAAATCCCTTGAGTGTCATACCTTCCCTGATATCCTTAAAAAAGCAGGAGTAACGCCAGTTCATAAAGGAGGTAATCCGGCAGACATAAACAATTATAGACCAATATCAAACCTACCCATACAATCAAAAATATTTGAAAAAATTATCTAAAAACAGCTCTACTCCTGTCTCGTAAAATTCGACATTCTTAGCCCCCGTCAGTTTGGCTTCAGCTCCCAAAAGAGTACCAACGATGCAATTATTAGTCTCCTTGATATAATTTACTCAGCCCTTGATAAAAATGAGTTTCCGATTGGACTCTCATTGACCTGAGAAAGGCCTTTGATACTGTTAATCACAATTACCTCTTACATAAACTCTATCATTATGGAATCCGAGGCCATGCACTGGACTATATCCAATCCTATCTTAGTGACAGACTCCAATGTGTAACCATAAATAATATAACCTTTCCCACTCTACCAATAACCGTTAGAGTGCCACAAAACAGCATCTTGGGGCCTCTCCTATTTCTTATATACATCAATGATCTGCCTAATGTCTCTAACATTATGAAACCTATTTTGTTTGCTGATGATACTACCCTCATCTACTCTAGCCCCAACCTACATACACTAAATAATGTTGTTAATAATGAACTAAAAAAAGGTTCACTTATGGATGTCAACCAATAAACTAACACTTAACATAGAAAAGACCTACTACATTTTATTTGGATGCAAATCTACAAATGCAATTCTGCTTCTGAAAGATAATGTAAACATTAGCAATAAAAATGATGGAAAGTTTCTTGGCCTATTCCTAGACAAGAGACTCAACTTCAGCACCCACATACAACACATAGCTAAGAAAGTCTCTAAAACAGTTTGGATACTCTCCAAAATCAGATATTATGTACCGAACTCTGCTCTCATCTCTCTATATTATGCACTAATCTATCCCTATCTTAATTATGGTATCTGTGCATGGGGTTCAACCACTGCAAACCACCTCAAGTCCATCATCACCCAGCAAAAATCTGCTATCAGAATAAAAACAAATTCTGCTTTCAGACAACACTCAGCCCCCTTGTTTAACTCCCTTAACATGCTAAACATAATCTCACTCCACAAATTTTCTTGTGTCAATTACATTTACAAAACCCTGTTCTTAAACGCAAATCCTGCTCTGAAACTCTCCCTGGACAGATGTAATAGGACCCATTATCCCCACACCAGAAATAAATATCTATTTGATAACCCCAGAGTCAAACTTAATCTGTGAAAACACTCTATGCAAATAAAGGGACCCAGTCTATGGAACTCACTCCCTAATGAATTAAAAGCTGTTCAACTTTTGCGTCATTCAAAAACAATACTAAAAAGTACCTACTTTCATCTTCATAGTTTTTTACCTTTTGCTTTAAAATTTCACTGTATCTATTGCTGCCCAATCTCCCAATCCTTATGTACCCAATCTGAACATCTTTACCATTGTGATCATTACTGTCTTCTTATATGTGCTATCAATCTGCTGTATGGTGTCTATTAATCTTGTTTAAATTACCAATCAAGTTGTCAATGTAATCAATCAGAGCTTTAATATACCAATGTGCTTTACTATGCTTACTAATCTCTCTCATCTCATTTTTTTTTTTGTAATGTATCTGTTATCATTTTATTAATTCTGCTAGAATTTACCTACTTAAAATTATCTGTTAGATTAAGGACCTGCCCGAAACGCTGCGCGTTCTAGTGGCTTTACAAGATTGTAAATACTATGCTATGTATCCTCTCAAACCCAATGTACCTTCTTGTATACAAATAAATAAATAAATAAATATATATTACACAGCACATGATGTAAACAATGTTTTAGCGTGTAATCACGATGTTTCTGTAATTAACTTGAATGTAAGATCTCTTAGCAAGCACTTTGATGATGTTAATGCCCTGATTCAAACAGTTGACAACAAATTCTCTTTTATTGTGTTTACTGAAACGTGGTTAAAAGAGGACACTACTCAACTCTACAACATACCAAACTACTCAGCCATTCACAACTGTCATCCTATACAAAGAGGTGGTGGTACTTCTCTTTACTACCACCATGCACTGACTTGCATAAAACCAGCGTTGAATGTAATGAAACGCCATTTTCTGGGTGAGACCCGGAGGCTCCCCGGAGCTTTACCGGCTGATATGCTAATGTCAGACTTTGGCATCAGTCATGTGTATGGAGTTCTAGGGCCTACCGGGGACCACGAGCCAGAACCTGGCCCCCTCAGAGAGGCAAGGGGAGCAATGGCCTATAGAAACCCCCGTGTGGTTGGAAGCATTCTATGTCTGCCATCGACCGGGTCAAGCATCCAGATAGGTAAGCATTCCAAAACAAACCCCTATTCTGGTGAAAATTGCTACCTAAGCCGAACTAGTGGATAGAACTCTTCAACAGAAAACAAGGAAACTAGTATGACGTCATACGTCACCGCGCCGCTGTCTGCGCAGCTTCCCCCTCCCCGGGAGGGGGAAGGGGGAGCCCCAGACCTCCCACGCCGGCTATCCACCCATCAGTTCTGAGGCTGGATGTCAAAACACGCGAAAAACGCCGACCGGAGGGAGGGAGGGTTGCCGGGGAGCCTCCGGGTCTCACCCAGAAAATGGCGTTTCATTACATTCAACGCTGGTTTTCTGGGGGGAGCCCCGTCGGCTCCCCGGAGCTAACTACCCACAGAGGAAAGTCAAAGGGACAAAACCGGGAGGCGGACACCACGCACCCCCCAAGGAGGCGAGACAACTGGCAGCAAATGCCAACCCAAGGCGCCACAGCCCCGAAAATCCTGGGAACAACACGAGAACCACGAGCAGCAAGGCCCCTGCACGAACACCAAAAATCCATGCCCGAAAGACTGCAAGGCCACGTCGCCCAGACGGCAGCGAGAGCAGCGAAGCCACGAACGCCACAGGCATGAGGGAAGAACACAACCAGCTTAGCCGCAAGAACACGGCTGACCACCCGGGACACCATCACCCGCGAACCGGGAAGAACAGAACCGGATCAACGCAAAACGCGCTCCGGACCCAAACGCCGTGGCACGCAAACAACAGCGGAGGGCCGCCACTGAACACACAAACGACACCCCCGGCCCGACCAACGAAGCACCAACAAACCCTGGACCCCTCCAGAATGCAGCAGCCCCACCCCGCGCCAGAAAAGATGGAGACTGCTGTCACCGAACAACCAAAACGCTAAAACCGAAGGAGCAAGAAAACTCAGCGAACCGACCCCCAGAGGCAAAGGCCCAAAGGAAAGAGCCGACGAAAAAACACACCGGAACCGAAGGGGCACTACCAACCGAGGAGAAGACAGAGCACGCTGACCAGAGACCAGGATGGTGCAAGCGGCGCACGAACAGGCCGGAGGTGAAACGACGCACAAGACAGCTGACTAACGGTGCAGAAGCAACACCAAGACCGAAAGCAAGCTGAAGCGGCTCCGCCTGCGCCGCACGAAAAGAGGCGACAGTATGTGGCAAGACGACGGCCCCCAACCCCCACGAGAAAACCAAGCCGAGAGTAAACCAAGCCAACAAGAGTAACCACCTAAAAGGGACAGGAAAAGGAAGGACCGCCAAAATACCCCATACTGCCGCCAAGAGAAGCACGCAGGTGGGACACCTACCACGAAGCCATCCGACCACCAACCGGAGGCAAGACCACAAGGCAGAACATAAGCAGCCCTGACAAGGCCCCCCCGAGCCCAGGAAAAAGGCGGAGCCGCGAGAAGATCTCGGGCGCGACCACCGAAACCCAGGCGGCACAAGGAGATGGAACGTCTGCCGAACAGAAAAACTCCCCAAAGCATGCAAGCCCGCCAGGAGTTCAGAAACGACGGGTCCGACGCGAGACATCGCAAGAACGAGAGGCGAAGCACTGTAGCAAAAAAGGACGCAAAACCCCAGCACTGAAACACCGCCCAGACCAAAACAAACTCCACAGCGCATGCGCATAACACGCTGGCCGAACCGCACACCCTCCCTGCGGGAAGGCGCCAGCCAGGACTACTGCACGAGAAAAGGAGCCAAAAGAGGAAGCAGGAACAAGAAAACCGGCCAAAGAAGCAAAGAGCCCAAAAAGGAATCCAACCGGGCGACAAGTAGCCCAACCGGGCGACAAGTAGCCCAACCGGGCGACAAGTAGCCCAACCGGGCGACAAGTAGCCCAACCGGGCGACAAGTAGCCCAACCGGGCGACAAGTAGCCCAACCGGGCGACAAGTAGCCCAACCGGGCGACAAGTAGCCCAACCGGGCGACAAGTAGCCCAACAGGGCGACAAGTACGAGGAGCCGACAGACGTTCCAATAATGCGGGAAGTAGCGAAAAACCTTCCCGTACCCTCGAGAACACAGAAGCCAACACTAGTCCCGAAGGCACACGAAGGCGCTCCCGAGATCAGAAGTCACGCAGAACCTCATCGAACGGGGAAACATGACAAAAACACCGTCCCAAAAAGGGGGGGAGAGGAAACATCCACCCACAGGACGGAACCAACCGACTCAAAGGCCAAGGAACCGAGCCCGGGGAGGGGCCGACGTCCAACAGCACGTACGGCGAGTGGGAAGGAAAGACCCCACTCCGCGTAACCACAAGTCCCGCCTAGAAGGGAATAAAAACCCCCACGGGGTCTAACGGGGCCAAGGCCCCCCCAAGTCAGCCCCTCCCCAGCCCCGGGAACCTACACGACAGGCCCCGGGGCCGAGCTGTTCCCCCAAAGCCCCGGCCGTACCAAAAAACCGGGGCAGCCGTGAAAACACTAAGGAAGGGAGCCCACTGGCAGGCTCAAATGCCCCCGTCACTACCCCGGAAGGGGAATTCCCCGAGACTGCCCGAGTCTCAACACCAGCAAAAACCCCGCCCCGAACCTACAGACCGTAAGGAACCGGATGCAGGCAGGAAGGGTGAACCAGGGGAAAAGACAAGGGGGCGTGGATGGAACCGAAGCAACCAACACCCCCAAGTCCCAAAACGAACTACAACGGGGCAGCCCCGGGGCTCCCGGGGAGGAAACCACGAGAACGTTGCCACCACCAAGGCTCAAGTGCAACGCCCCTGCTGCCTGCACCCGCTGTGTTAGCACAACTGGGTAACCGAGCCACAACGAGCAACCAAACTCGCAGGACTCCGGGTCGAAGGTGTCACCGACCCCACAGGCAGCAGACGGAGGCAAAACAGAGAGTCACCCAGAGACAAAAGGTGAGAGCAACCCTCAAACTCGCTGGAAGCGAGGGGGGGGGGCTCTGGGGTCACATCCATCGGACCCGCGCGCCCCCAGGGGTTTCCCAGGGTCCCGAGCGTTTACTTTAAGAGGACTCGCGCTCAGGTAGTCCCAGGCAGGGTACTGCTAACCGGCACCCAAAGCTACCAAACAACTTTCTAAGAGCTGAACCCCCGGGACGTGTACACTCACGGGGACCTAGCAGGGGGCACCACCAGAAAATACTCAGAACACAAGGGACACAAGGGGCAAGAACGAAGGCAGACCCCCCCACCAGGTAGATAAACAAAAAGAAAAAGAAAACCCCGCAAGAGGACAGCGTACCCAAGCGGAACAGAGCCGGCCGCTATGATTGGTAAAGACAAGCTGCACAGTACCCCGCGCCCCACCAGTGCAAACTCTGCCCCTTACTCTAAGGCGAACAAGGGAGACAGAACCCCCGAGCACACAAAGAGCGGCCGAAAACCAAGCAGTAAACGGCCAAGCAGGGGCAGGACCCAAGGAACTTGTGGAAGGTGGCCCCAAGCCCCAAGGGCAGTACTTACAGGGCACCTAGGGAAGGGAACCCTAGGCGCATGCAGCCCGAGTACTGAAGAATCACTCCCGGCTCACGCACCACCTAGAAAACAGACACCACACTCTAGGTACAGTGCTGAAACAACCACTGGAGCCGGAGCACATAACCATTGCCTATAGCATCAGCCGAAGAACTGATGGGTGGATAGCCGGCGTGGGAGGTCTGGGGCTCCCCCTTCCCCCTCCCGGGGAGGGGGAAGCTGCGCAGACAGCGGCGCGGTGACGTATGACGTCATACTAGTTTCCTTGTTTTCTGTTGAAGAGTTCTATCCACTAGTTCGGCTTTTTTGTAGCAATTTTCACCAGAATAGGGGTTTGTTTTGGAATGCTTACCTTTCTGGATGCTTGACCCGGTCGATGGCAGACATAGAATGCTTCCAACCACAAGGGGGTTTCTATAGGCCATTGCTTCCCTTGCCTCTCTGAGGGGGCCAGGTTCTGGCTCGTGGTCCCCGGTAGGCCCTAGAACTCCATACACATGACTGATGCCAAAGTCTGACATTAGCATATCAGCCGGTAAAGCTCCGGGGAGCCGACGGGGCTCCCCCCAGAAAAGTAATTAAATCTAGAGACTCTTATAGAGAGTATATATTTGCCTGTTTCAGAGTCAAGGGTAACGATGCTGTCTTGACTGTGGGAGCAGTCTACAGGGTTCCTAACACTGATGTGACAGAATTTAACTCAAACCTTAGAAATCTTATATTAGAGAACCGACTGAACAAAAACCACTTAATTATTTCTGGTGACTTTAACGTTGACCTCTGCGAGCCCAATAACTCTCCTGCTGCTAGTTTCCTCAACTGTATGAATTCCTGCTTCCTCATACCTGTAATCACTAGACCTACTAGAATCACTGACAGTACTGCCACGGCTCTTGATCACATCTGGACCAACATAACCTCTCCACTTACTTCAGGGATAATCATCGATAGCACTACAGACCATTACCCCACATTTCTCCTAACCAACATTAACAAACCACCTCTAGAGCCAAGGAAGATAAGCTTTAAATTGCACAATGAAACTGCCATAGGCAATTTTATAGCTGCTGCTGCTAATATCAACTGGGAATCCGAATTAGGGAACATAGGTGACATCAATCTAGCAGTGCAATCATTTCTTCAAAAAACTCTCAGCCTTTATAACACCCACTGTCCTATGCTAACGAAACAAGTCACAACTAAAAGGCTAAACAATCCTTGGCTTACAAAGGGGATACTTATATCCATTAATAAAAAACATGACCGTGAGAAGAAGTATAGGTTAGGAATCGTCTCCAAAGAATTCTCAAAGAATTACTCATCATTGCTATCTAAAATAATTAGGAGAACCAAAATTAAATACTACGAAGATAAATTTACCCACACAAAGGGCAATATTAAGAAAACATGGAGCACAATTTCTCAAATATTGGGATCAAAGAAGAGTATAAATAATAAACCAATACTCCTGTCAAATAATGATGGTCTGTTTTCAACCTCTGACACTGCTCTTGAGTTCAATAGGTTCTTCTCTTCCATTGGGTCATTCCTTGCAAATGATATTCCATCTTCCAGTACTAATATTCAGGACTATCTTACATGTAACTATCCACAGTCTCTGTACCTAACCCTTAAACTGCGCATGGCGTATATATACGCCCTGAGTAACATGTCCCATGGTGCGCATGGCGTATATATACGCCATAGGGTGCCAGGCCTGATTCATATGGCCCGCGGCTACACGGGGTTCACAGTAGCTTCCTCAGGGCTCTTGTAAACAGATGCCATTTTAAAAAAAAATCGTGGGCAATATTCTCAGGTGTGAGAGGCACAGTACTGTTGGAGCAACCAAGGCCGGCGCACGCAGCATGAGCGAACAGCATTGATGTTCAGCTTGTGACCACAGCATCGCAGAAAAATGTCAAAATAAATATATAATTGTTATTATTTAGCGATGACAATATTACAGATGACCAATGACTGTGATATAAATAACCAGGGTTGTGATAATAGCAGGATTGTTGTAATAATTAGCGCTGTGTGAGGAGTGATGCTGAGAGACGGAGGGAGACAGCATCGTTTACTGACTGTGTAATTACCTAAGTGTGTAATTACCTAAGTGTAGTTACAGGATGAGAGCTATGCTCGTGGTGTCCCGTCTTCCCAGCACTCTTTGTCATATAACGCTTTGAAACTACTGACGGTCTTGGCCTCCACCACCTTCTCACTTAACTTGTTCCAACCGTCTACAACTCTATTTGCGAAGGTGAATTTTCTTATATTTCTTCGGCATCTGTGTTTAGCTAGTTTAAATCTATGACCTCTTGTTCTTGAAATTCCAGGTCTCAGGAAGTCTTCCCTGTCGATTTTATCAATTCCTGTAACTATTTTGTATGTAGTGATCATATCACCTCTTTTTCTTCTGTCTTCTAGTTTTGGCATATTTAATGCTTCTAACCTCTCCTCGTAGCTCTTGCCCTTCAGTTCTGGGAGCCACTTAGTAGCATGTCTTTGCACCTTTTCCAGTTTGTTGATGTGCTTCTTAAGATATGGGCACCACACAACAGCTGCATATTCTAGCTTTGGCCTAACAAAAGTCATGAACAATTTCTTTAGTATATCGCCATCCATGTATTTAAATGCAATTCTGAAGTTAGAAAGCATAGCATAGGCTCCTTGCACAATATTCTTTATGTGGTCCTCAGGTGATAGTTTTCTATCTAGAACCACTCCTAGATCTCTTTCTTTATCAGAATTCTTTAAAGATTTCTCACATAATATATAGGTTGTGTGGGGTCTATGTTCTCCTATTCCACATTCCATAACATGACATTTATTAACATTAAATTCCATTTGCCAAGTGGTGCTCCATATACTTATTTTGTCCAGGTCTTCTTGAAGGGCATGACAGTCATCTAAATTTCTTATCCTTCCTATTATCTTAGCATCATCAGCAAACATGTTCATATAATTCTGTATACCAACTGGTAGCCACCTGTTATTGTTTGCGTTCACCATACCAGGTCAGTGGTTCTCTATGGTGAACACAAATGTAGATACTTATATATAATGTGTGTATTAGTGTAATAACAGCAAAAGGATTATGCTGGGAGGAGCCATATGGGTGACGGAGGTGACGTCATCTGCACGATTTCTCTAGCTGTTTAGAGGGTGGCCACTATGCTCTTTGGGCGCTCTACAAGCTTAGGTGTACAGTTACGGTGCATAAAACATGTAGATATTTATATATAATATGTGTATATAGGGTAATAACACTGCAAAAGGTATTGTTGGGGGAGAAAGTTTAGTGCGTGTGACCTTGAAAGAGTGAGGGAGCCGCCAGCCGCCATCTGTGTATAGCGACGACTCTTAGTGCCTGAACTAACTATATCAGCTTAGCTGTACAGTTGTGGTGAACAAAATATACACATACTTATATATAATGTCTGTATATAGTGTAATAACACCACAACTGGTATTGTTGGGGGAGAAAG
This sequence comes from Procambarus clarkii, assembly GCF_040958095.1. NCBI lineage: Eukaryota > Metazoa > Arthropoda > Malacostraca > Decapoda > Cambaridae > Procambarus > Procambarus clarkii. Next base: position 45,319 of record NW_027189157.1, on the reverse strand, counting down.
TTTAGTGCGTGTGTTGAGGGAGTGGCAGCGAGTGGCTGGCTGGTGTGTGGCGGTAACTCCTCGTTGCTTTTCGACTCTCAATACCAACTTAGTGGTTTGTTATGGTGACCAAAACATGCCAATACTTATATATAACCTGTGTATAGAGTGTAATAGCAGCAAAACTATTTGTTTATTGTTTTATAAACATAATAATTGAATCACTAATATGCACATCATACTTTTGAGTATAGCGATTATTAACCACTTTTATTATATAAATATATTACAATACACACTATTGAATAATATTACTGCAAAAAAACTAAGAAAAAATCAATCGGAGACATTAAAACAATTAGGTAATAATATCTTTGTGGCAACTCCCATCTGTCAACGCGGGTGACGCTGACCGGGTCTGACGACCGCTCTGTCAACGCCCACTTTTTGCCAGACTTCCTCGGTCCATTGCGCCCAAAATATGTCACCTACGATTTTTTTTTTATTTTTTCCGTGCTCAGGGGACACAAATTAACATGTTTAGAAGACGAAAAAAAAATTTTGAATTTTTTTTTTCTTGCGCACAGGGGTGTAAATGTCCATATGACCCCTGAGCAGTGTAAGGGCTAATGCCTACTAATTCCACTGATGTTACTGACATAATCCTTTCCCTTAAAACCAAGTCTAGTGCCCTTGAGGAGATACCAACTCTTATTTACAAAAAAGCCTCCAGATTTTTAGCTCCTGCTATTGTATTGCTCTTCCAACAAATCACTTGAACTCCAAACCTTTCCAGATATTCTAAAAAAAAAGCGAGAGTAACCCCTGTCCACAAATGCACGACCGTAAGAGGGACAATGCAACTAGGACAATAAGGAGCAGGGCGGCGCTCCATCAAGTGACCATGGGTTAAGCGAGTATGGCTAATACGCAATCTCGCCAGAGCTGTTTCCCACCGCCGGTTACGGTGGAAGGATGACGGCCACGAGGAAACACAACATTTAAGAGTACGTAGCTTGTTACCAGTAAGAGACAACCAAGAAGCCTGCCAACGGGTAAGGACTGAGGAATGGATAACCGGGTAAAAGTCGGAATATGGAATACCTTTTCGAGAGATGGGACAAGAGCGGACAGCTTCCTTGGCGGCAGCATCCGCACGCTCATTTAAAGACACACCAATATGGCTGGGAACCCAACAAAACTCAACCGACTTAAATTTATTGTGAACAAGAAACAGCCAATGCTGGATCTCGACAACTACTGGATGAACCAGATTAAAGGACCCGAGAGCCATGAGGGCACTACGAGAGTCAACAACAACTACAAAGGAAGACTGACAACGAGAAAGCAGGAGACGAAGAGCAGAGAGAATAGCATAAAGCTCCGCTGTAAAGATGCTAGTCTCCGGAGGTAAGCGACACATATAAGTGCGATCAGGAAAAACAACAGAGTAGCCAACACCATCCGCAGACTTAAGACCCATCGGTGAAGACAGAAACGGAGCGGGAGTGAGAAGAAAAGTGCTCGAGGAAAAGGCTTTTAGAACCGTAGGAGGGGTAAAAGCTTTAGTGATACGGGTCAAGGATGTACAAAATCGCGGAAGAGGGACTCTCCACGGGGGCAAAGAAGGAACAACACAAGGAGAAACATCAGAAATATGAACGGAAAGAGAATCCTGTAGGCGAGATAACCGGACAGAAAGAGGGAGGTGGTGAAGAGGAACAGGAACTGCAGGAGGGGTAAAAGTTAAAGCACGACAGAGGCGAGAGGAAGGATGTTGTAAGGACCGCGCAAGATAGCGAAGACAGTAGCGATCACGGCGGTCCTGGAGAGACAGGAAGCCAGTGTCAACATACAAGCTAAGGACGGGAGTCGAACGAAAGGCACCAGAACTGAGGCGCAACCCAGTATGGTGCAAAGCATCAAAACGGCGAAGAGTAGAAGGAGAAGCAGACGATTAAGCAGGGCAACCATAATCGAGCTTAGACAGGACGAGAGAGGAATGTAAAGCAAGAAGAGTGCGCCTATCTGCCCCCCAAGAAGTATGGGACAAGACCCGAAGGAGGGTAAGGGCCTTAGAGCACTCAACACGGAGGTAAGAGATATGGGGAGACCAAGACAAATGAGTGTCAAGGAATAACCCCAAAAGCTTCGCGGAATCTTTGTATTCAAGGGGATGACCATAAAGTGACAAAGAGGGACGATAGGATATTCCAAGCTGGCAGGTCATTTTTACATACCCAGAGCAAGAGGCCAGCTCTCAGTTCCGTGGTGTTACTCACTCCTGTACAAGCTGAATGAAATCTATTCTTACAGATATAACATTCAATTCCCGTTGCCTTCAAATTTAGGGAGTTGTTACGGTGGCCACAAATTTGTTTGTTTACTCCCATTTTGCCTTGTTTTGTTGTATATATTTATATATTTATAATATTATATGTATACCGTATATTTGTAATAATATATATGTTTATTTGTTCTACTGTATGGGCAGTACTTATCACACGGTCAAGTCGAGGGTGAGGGTCCCAGAGGCTGTACAGTTGAGACAGTGTTGTCCCAGGCCGCCGACTGGATGCCGTCAGTTGCCAGTTACTTGAGTTATAACACTGATATATTAATTCGCCTGTATTACCAAAAGGATTTTCTGCTTTATTTCCGACTTGCAATAGCATTCTCTATTACTAATTTCTCGATCCACAGTCCCCTATTACACTTATTATTATTATTATTATTATTATTATTATTATTATTATTATTATTATAATAATAATTTATTTAGGAACAGTACATACATAGTTGCAGCGTTACAGTACAAACATTCTGTTAGATTTAAAGATAGAGGTAGTACATACAATACCTAAAGCCACGAGTGTGGGAACCGACCTGTGAGATTTATATTTAATTTATATGAATTTATATAGAATTTATATTTACGTTAATTTATATATTTCGATAGCAATTTGTATGATGTTAAGTGGACTGTATTTCGGCAATAATCTCACAAATCGATCCTTACACAATATGGGGGTTTATATTGAATTTATATATATGCTGTTGGATATTTCCAACACCGAATACAATACTGTTGTATTCTCATTACTTATTACTAACTATACTAATTATTGTAGTAAGTAAAATTAACAACACGTAGAATTCTCATGTACTAATAATTTCATCTGTGCAGTAGGCTAGAATTCTCACGTCACCTGACGCCAGTATTGCGTCAGATTTCCTTACAGTAAACACATTATATCCAATGTATGTGAGAATTAAATTCGATTCTCTATAACTAAGGCATTCTGTATGATAACTAATTGCAGATGAATTGACCTCCAACTAAAAGCCGAATAGAGCGTTGGAGTCATAGCGTCTATCTCGTAATAAAGTTAATGTCACCAGTGAATGCCAGTGGGGAGACATTAATTCCTCTCCCTTATATATTTACTATTCTTAAATTGGTAAATAACAATATTTTCCTCCTCTAAATAATAAACCCGTCCAGTCTTCAACGTTTCAAGCGTAAATGCGAGAAATATTAATGTTCGTGACAATAATTTGTTTTATGAACGCGGACGCGGCGTGGGTAGAGGAAGGCCAACCCAGTACACGTGTAGAGCCGCTCAGAGGCAGACCTGCGCATACCGTACTCACAAGGAGACGCCATTGCCTAGCCACTAGGGCAGACGTTATCCATCCTCAGATGAAAGTCGCCACTGTGAGGCGTGAATAACCTTGCAGATAATATCTTCAGCTAGTGCTGGTGTCAAATAAGGAACCTTTTAACCTGGTTCTTGACGACACGTGACCGGCCAGCGAAGCGCGTCACTATCCAGGATAGGTCTAACCGGAGCCTGGGACGCGAAGCACGGCAATCTTAATACTTATACAGTGCCCACAGCTAAGTATATTCCTTTATGTGATGCATCGGGTAAAGAGTTTATTGGTAGCTGGGTGATTGTCCGTTATGACGCACGGTAACATCTAATAACAGGTGATTAAATTTTGTTACCTGTAACTCTCAATTTCTTGAATATAGATTTAGTAGTTAAATTAGTTGCTACTGTAAATATTTGTCTTGCAGCACGAGAGAAGAACTCTCCATGCCGCCTTCTCCCATGTTAATCCGTCCCATTCGTCAGTCGACCGAGTCCAGAGAATAAGAGGAACTTCCATGGCTTGTCTAAAGGAATCGTCATTAAGCTAAGACTTTATTTTCTTTCATGATTCTATTGCAATTTCTTATGTGCAGAATTCCTCAGGATTAATATGTGATTTACTGTAACTCTCATTACTATACTCATAATCTATGTTCCCATTTATGGTAATGATATCAGTTTCAATATAATTTTTATAGGATTAGATTATTATTAATTGAGTTAGTGAACGAACCACACTAATTCCTGGACGTACTTACCTCCAGTAATAACCCCCCAATGTAGGTGCTTGAGGGTTTGATTCATTTAATAATACAGCCCATTAATTATTTCTATGATCACATTTCTAGTATTTTATCCATAGTTACTGGTTTCATCTAGGAATTATCTAATGATCAGAAATTCTCAGTTTCCCTCTTTACTATAAAAGCGGCGTGGTCCTTCGTAATTTAATTTACTACATTAATATTTAAATAATCAGATTCAAGCCCCAAATATCCCACATTATGGTCCTTATCGAACCGGATAGGCATTAAATTTATAATTAAAATATTAACCATTAATAACTAATCCTTGTGTGATAGAAGCTAGACTAACTATTTAATTAATTGTGTCAACTAACATTGTAACACATCAGTTAGCCTAGATCACACTAACATATTGCTACTTTCACCTCATGTATAAGGTAGCTTTAGTGGGTCATAGCCAATTACCCACAACACTTAGACCTATACCTCACACCGAGGTGAGAATCTTTAGGTCACCAGGAGCAACAGCTCATAACTTTTACAATAACCCCACCCTAACACCTGCGTTAGAGTGGCCTCACCATCTAACCATTATATACTTAGGTGGTAATGACATCCACCCCACTCGTCATCCAGCCGAGGTGATCAAACACCTCAAAGCCATAATTTCTTCTTTCAAGCTCATCAGTGAATCGGTAGTATTCACATTAGTGGAACCTCGCCAACCAAGTCAAGATAATCGTTGGGGAGTAACCCCAGAATACTACCTGAGAGCTGCTAAGTACATAAATTTCAGGCTGAAAAAACGAGTGAGATTGGATGCCACATATATCCAATTTACAGCCAGGCCTTACAGACAGAACCTGACCAGAGATGGTGTACATTTGTCAGGGGAATTTAGGTTGCATGTGGTTGACAAGTTAATTAACACCATCAACCATCACAAAAGGCTGTGGCTAGCAAGCCAAACTTAACTGTACATAATTGTTCACCTGTATGTGCAAGAGCACTCTTATAAAACAAAAAACCCAAAAATACAGCACAACTATATTCACCTTACTGCACCACAATAATCTTTACCCATGTTATTAGGTAGAATTTAGGCTGAGATTGTGCTGAATTTGGTACAAGCCCAGACTAAATAATTTTATAGTTCTTAGTTAGGAATTATTACGACTAGATCTAAGCTAGTCAGTGTTGTATGTATTATATTATTTGTGCTGACCCTATACAGGGTGGGATTAAATTTGAGATAACTCTGATTGGAGTGTCTCCATAATATTTCTCTTGTATGCATTATTTTGTGTATCTATTTTGTGTATTGCTGGATAATCTCCATTAACTCTGATGGTGATATGGATGAGCTAACCGGACGAGAACTAATGGTGAAGTTCAGACAGTGCACAAAATATCTAGCTATTTGTTGTTAGGTAGGTAGGTACATTCAACCTCAAGTGAGGTAAAATATAAAGTAGTCACCTTAAATTAGGCTACAATTAATGTTACCTGTTCACTAATGAACAAGTAACCAAGCTTCATTAGTAATACATATACTAACACTGTGAAGTTTGAACCTAAGCCCAACATGGCTACTCCCGAGCAATTGAGGAGAACCTACATTGGCCTTAAAGGTCACTTGACCAGATTAATTAATAAGGCTGAGGGCTTAACTAAAGATAATCCCATTGACTCTTATCACTTAGAGGCATCAGTTAGATTGGCTGATCTGAAATTTGATCAAGTCAGATCTGCAGGTCAATCTTACCTTGATCTGCTAAATACTGTAGAAACTGATCCTGAAGAAGCAAGTCAAACTTGTAGACGACATCTCCCAATATGAAGAATGAGACTCACGATAAAATTATCAGGCTATCTAAATTAGCCAAACAATCTGGATCCAATACCAGTAACAATGGGTCTCACTTCAATAATCACTTACCCGAGGTTCGTTTACCAACTCTAGACTTGCCTACATTTTCAGGATTAGATACAGAAAATTGGGACAATTTTTGGACTTCCTTTGAAGTTTACATCCATAAGAAACAGTCTCTAGACAAGGTTTCTAAATTTTCATACCTACTTAGTCTTCTCACAGGAGAGGCTAAAAAGATCATCCATAACCTTACTCTTAATGAGAGTAATTATGAGGAAGCTATAAAACTCCTGAAGTTGAACTATTGCAACAAAGAGTTAAGTATAGCTACCCTTTATTATCAATTGCTAGATCTGAATGCACCAAACAGTAGACCAGAGTCACTTCAAAGCTTCAGACTAGAAGTAGAGTCTCTAGTAAAGGCCTTAGGTACCAAGGTCAATATACCTAGTTCTGAATGGTCTATCAAGCTATTGTTATAGAGGAAATTACCTCGAAATGTCTTGACAGAGCTCTGCTCACATTATAATACTGAGTTTCTTACTCTCGATCAAATTTTCGAGGGGTTGAGGATCACAGTTAATAGGTTAAAGACTCATGACAAAATTAAACCTGAGTCTAAACCAATTAGTGCTGATATTTCAGTCAAACCTAAACAGACTCCAAGTAAGTCTAATAAATATAAATCCAAACCTACTCCATCCACTAGGAAAAGAAGTGGAAATGTAGGTACATATTCAGTATCTCCTTCAGAGATAACCAATGACTTATCTACTAAAGAGACTAAGTCTATTAACCAGAGAAAGTGTCTGTTCTGCAATCAGGAACACACCACTTACCAATGCTCTGCTTATCCTACGTATAATGCTAGAGTTAAAAGGTTACAGGAATTGCACAAATGCACCAAATGCATGGGTTCTCATGATCCCAAGAAATGGGCAGTACCACTACGTACCTGCAACCGTTGTAACCAAGGTGTACACCACTACACCTTATGTAGGAAATCTTCTACACCAACCATGACCACTGGAGAGAATTTTACTAATTCTACTGCAGTGCAATATTGTAAAGTACATCACAAAGTAAATGTACTTGCTACTGAGTCAGGCAATAATACTACTTTGCCTACAGCTCAACTTAAATTAATAAACCGAAGATCTAGAATTAACACTAGGGGTCTTTTTGACCAAGGTTCACAGAAAACCTTCATTACACAACAGTTGGTAGATGAGTTAAATTTAAAACCTACCAAAAGTGTGAAGTTAAACATTTCTGGTTTCCTGTCAAATAGTGGACCTCGTGACTACAAGGTACTTAAATTACTAGTTAGATTAGGATCTTCTACTAGCCCAATCCATGCGGTGTTAGTGGATAAGATTCCTACGGACCTGCAGGTCACAGGATTAGCTCGCACTGCGAGACACCTTAAGCGAAACCGCATGAGGCTAGCGGATCATAAAATAAATTCCGATTGCCTCACAGATATTGGAATATTAATAGGCGCGAATCATTATTACAAGTTTATAACTGGATGCACTAGACAACATGGTATGAATTTGTTGTCGTCCGCAGGGGGCAAATTGCTCACAGGACCCGTGCTTTTCAGACAAGGTCCAGCGTCCACAAACCAACAAACCAATAATGTAATTGTGGCGTGACTAGGCTTAGAGCAGTCACCCCTACGCTTCAGGGAAATAGCCGAGGACATTGAGTCTGACCCACCAATACATCGTTTGTGGGATTTAGATACGTTAGGCATCATCCCTGAGCAACCAAGTCCTGATGATACGTGAACTTACCAGCAATATCTGGATACAGTTGTCTACTCAAATAAACAATACTGGGTAAGACTCCCATGGAAGTTAGATCATCCACAACTTCCAGTGAATTATTTTATGGCAGCCTCACAATTGCAGTCTCAATTAACACGACTGCAGAAGCAGCCAGACAAATTAACCATGTATCACCAACTTATCCAACAACAACTTAACAATAAGTTCATTGAAATTGTTGAACACGATGACCGGAAAACAGGTCATTATTTACCTCACCATGCTGTGGTGAAAGACTCATTGACAACACCTATTCATATTGTCTTTAACTGCAGTGCTAAAGTAAAACCGAGCAGTGTGTCTTTAAATGAATGTCTCCAAACGGGACCTAGCCTAACACAAAGGCTACATGACGTGTTGTTACGATTTCGCACAGGCATTTTTGCCTATACAGCTGACATCAGCAAAGCCTTTCTCCGAGTAGGATTACAGGAGGAAGATCGTGACTACACAAAATTCCTCTGGTTCAAGGATCCACTGGATCCTAATAGTGAATTAATCACCTATCGGTTTGCCTCCGTATTATTTGGAGCTACGTCCTCACCGTTTCTTTTGCAAGCAACATTAGACACTCATTTGAGGAAATCAGACAGCCCTTATAAGGCAACCATTAGCGACAACTTGTATGTCGACAATTTCCAGGGGACAACTAATAATCAAGCTGATCTGGTAGAAATCTACCATGAGGCTAACCGAGAACTGTTAGGAGCCAATATGCCTCTACAGTCATGGGCCTCAAATAATAAACCGCTTAACCAGTTAATCGAGAAAGAATTTCCAGATTATCAGGTACCCAGTAAATTAAAGGTTCTAGGCGTGGAATGGAACACCAGCACTGACGAGATGAATGTCAAGTCAGTGCAAACTGATAATTCAACCCTTACCATGAGAACACTGCTCTCATTTGTCAGTCAACCATTTGACCCTTTAGGCCTACTTAGTCCTATATTAATAAGGGGCAAACTCCTATTGCAGGAGTGCTGGCAGAAACATATGGGATGGGATGATCCGTTATCAAGTGAGTTACAAGCCAAATGGCAAATACTCTCAACGGATCTTAATCAGTTAGGCGTTTTGAAATTTCCTCGCAATGCTTCAGGACCAAACTTACCCACCAATTTGCACGTTTTTTGCGATGCCTCTGGCAAAGCATATGGCGCAGTAGCCTATTTAGTTAACAGTGCTCAATCAATTTTACTCACATCTAAAGCAAGAGTTGCTCCCATCAAGAAGAGATCCTTACCTCAGATGGAGTTGACTGCATTGCTAGTGGGAGTATTATTGGCCCATTGCCTGGCAAAGACACTCAGTAATATCCACTTTGGTGAGATTGTAGTGTGGTCAGACAACGAGGCAGTCTTACAATGGGTAAGAAACAATAACAACAAAACTCCTTACGTCAGTAATCGCGTCAGGGAGATTCATGATTTATCCGCAGGATATAAGTTTAGACATGTCCCTACTAAGGACAATCCTGCAGATTATTTATCAAGAGGATTGACATTAAAACAACTTGTCAAGTCTTCGCTGTGGTTCAATGGACCTTCATGGCTTGTTGGTGGTCAGTGGCCCAAACAAAAGCCACAAGTCATAGTGACCAATATCACCACTCCCATGAAGGAACCAGAACCTCAGCGAATATTAGCCATTGATCCTCATCATTATTCTAACTTAAGCAAATTGTTACGAGTGACTGCGCACGTGTTTGATTTCCTTGCTAAAGTAGGAATTCGACATAAATTTCCCAAACCTGTCCACTATTGGATCAAGCGTGCACAGAAAGAGACTTACGGAAGCGAATTTGAGAATCTTCCGGATAAACTCACTAAGTCTCTGGGCATCTGGTACGATGTCAACACTCATAACATACTACGATGTGGAGGACGTTTGCTACATGCAAAGATTGACTTAGACACTAAGAATCCCATTCTTTTACCTCGTCACCACATCATAACTAAACTTCTTGTCTTACATCAAAATCAATATGGTACACTGCATGGTGGAGTTTTAGATACTCTCACCGACCTTAGACAAAAGTACTGGCTTCCTCAAGGTCGTCAGACTGTTAAGACCATTATTAAATCTTGTGTAATCTGTAAGAGATACGACGCTAGAGTCTGTCCTTACCCAGGACCTCCCCCACTCCCAGAAGAGCGAGTGGTTCATCTTCGTCCTTTCGAAACCACTGGAGTTGATTATACAGGAGCCCTACTCCTCACTGGTAACCCAGATAATATACCAGTGAAGGCGTACATTTGTCTCTTTACATGTGCTACAACCAGAGGCGTGCACTTAGAGGTCACCCCAGACATGAGTGCTGAAGCTTTCATTCAAGCTTTCCGCAGATTTGCTGCCCGCCGATCATGTCCTAGATTAATGATATCAGACAACGGATCTAATTTTGTGGCAGGAGAAAGTTGTTTGCGAGAAGTCTGGAACCACCCTGAAGTACAGTCAGTCTTACAAAGAAGACAATGTCACTGGAAATTCATAGCACCGAGAGCCCCTTGGCAAGGTGGGTTCTATGAGCGAATGGTAGGCACAGTCAAGAAGTGTCTAAGGAAAACTTTACACCGACAAAAGGTCAGTTACTCAGAACTCCAAACTATTGTTGTGGAAATCGAGGCGCGAGTCAATAACCGCCCAATCACCTACCTGTCTGATGATTACACCCAGAGAGAACCACTGAGCCCCTCGCACTTGATCCATGGAGGTCTACTGAGCCCTCTCATCCCTTTAGCCGAAGAGGACCCTGTAGACCCGTCCCATGTGACCGGAGGAGACTTGGTGGAAAGCTACCAGCATCTTTTTAGAGTTATTAACAGGTGGAATGAGGTGTGGACTCGAGAGTACCTCACAGCTCTACGAGAGTACCACTACGGAGCTTCAAGTCCTTACAATAAGGTGCAATTAAAGCCAGGAGACCTAGTACTAGTCGACAGTGATGGACCAAGGTCCGAATGGCCCATAGGTAAAATTATCACCATTCATCCAGATCGACAAGGTGTCCTAAGAGTGGTTAAAGTCTTATGCAGAGGCAACACTACTCTAAAAACTTTAGAGAAGCTGGTTCCCCTTGAACTGACTGAACAAGAATATCAGCCAGATCCAGTTTCCCCAGTAATTTCAGAGGACAATGAATTTGTTCCTCCAAGCAACCGCCCCACTAGAGCTGCAGCTCAACAATGTAGGCGGAATTTGCAAGCCTATTACAACTCTGAAGAAGAGTAATTTTATTCACTTCCCCCTGAGATAACTATGATGAAACTACGATGTGATATCACGTAACGAAACATTACACGTCACTATGACCCAGGATATCGCATCACCGTAGATTCTGTTAGTTTAAATTGGGAGAGTTAAATTCTATAAATATTGTGTAGGCTACAAACCACATGTTTCATTTGACATGTAAATAGCAAGACTCAAGTTCTTGTAAGTCCTTGATAAATCCGGGACGTTCGTTATGTGTGTACTAACATACTAACATATTAACATACTAATGTACTAATCTTAATATCACTTCGGGTTGGGTCAGTACAACACAGTACACTACGACCCTAGAATCCTCCCCCCGGAGTTATGTTGGATATTTCCAACACCGAATACAACACTGTTGTATTCTCATTACTTATTACTAACTATACTAATTATTGTAGTAAGTAAAATTAACAACACGTAGAATTCTCATGTACTAATAATTTCATCTGTGCAGTAGGCTAGAATTCTCACGTCACCTGACGCCAGTATTGCGTCAGATTTCCTTACAGTAAACACATTATATCCAATGTATGTGAGAATTAAATTCGATTCTCTATAACTAAGGCATTCTGTATGATAACTAATTGCAGATGAATTGACCTCCAACTAAAAGCTGAATAGAGCGTTGGAGTCATAGTGTCTATCTCGTAATAAAGTTAACGTCACCAGTGAATGCCATGGGGAGACATTAATTCCTCTCCCTTATATATTTACTATTCTTAAATTGGTAAATAACAATATTTTCCTCCTCTAAATAATAAACCCGTCCAGTCTTCAACGTTTCAAGCGTAAATGCGAGAAATATTAATGTTCATGACAATAATTTGTTTTATGAACGCGGACGCGGCGTGGGTAGAGGAAGGCCAACCCAGTACACGTGTAGAGCCGCTCAGAGGCAGACCTGCGCATACCGTACTCACAAGGAGACGCCATTGCCTAGCCACTAGGGCAGACGTTATCCATCCTCAGATGAAAGTCGCCACTGTGAGGCGTGAATAACCTTGCAGATAATATCTTCAGCTAGTGCTGGTGTCAAATAAGGAACCTTTTAACCTGGTTCTTGACGACACGTGACCGGCCAGCGAAGCGCGTCACTATCCAGGATAGGTCTAACCGGAGCCTGGGACGCGAAGCACGGCAATCTTAATACTTATACAGTGCCCACAGCTAAGTATATTCCTTTATGTGATGCATCAGGTAAAGAGTTTATTGGTAGCTGGGTGATTGTCCGTTATGACGCACGATAACATCTAATAACAGGTGATTAAATTTTGTCACCTGTAACTCTCAATTTCTTGAATATAGATTTAGTAGTTAAATTAGTTGCTACTGTAAATATTTGTCTTGCAGCACGAGAGAAGAACTCTCCATGCCGCCTTCTCCCATGTTAATCCGTCCCATTCGTCAGTCGACCGAGTCCAGAGAATAAGAGGAACTTCCATGGCTTGTCTAAAGGAATTGTCATTAAGCTAAGACTTTATTTTCTTTCATGATTCTATTGCAATTTCTTATGTGCAGAATTCCTCAGGATTAATATGTGATTTACTGTAACTCTCATTACTATACTCATAATCTATGTTCCCATTTATAGTAATGATATCAGTTTCAATATAATTTTTATAGGATTAGATTATTTTTAATTGAGTTAGTGAACGAACCACACTAATTCCTGGACGTACTTACCTCCAGTAATAACCCCCAATGTAGGTGCTTGAGGGTTTGATTCATTTAATAATACAGCCCATTAATTATTTCTATGATCACATTTCTAGTATTTTATCCATAGTTACTGGTTTCATCTAGGAATTATCTAATGATCAGAAATTCTCAGTTTCCCTCTTTACTATAAAAGCGGGTGGTCCTTCGTAATTTAATTTACTACATTAATATTTAAATAATCAGATTCAAGCCCCAAATATCCCACATATGCAGCCAATCAAACTACAGTAATAAACTACATATATTAGTAAACATTGAGGAGGTTCCTTATCTTATGGTACAGCAGGCCTTAGTCCACCAGGTATAACTAGGATGTAGATACCAAATTATCCTCATTTGAGGCTGTTTCCAACACCCAGTAACTGATATACCAAGATTGCTTCCTCTTCTTGACCTGTCAATGAACGCTAGCTATAAAGCCAGAATCCTAATATATGACAGGTATATCAGAGAAAACACTGTACAATAGATCAAATAAGGACCAAGGCTTAATTACCTTTTTTGAGTCGATCATTCGTGTTCTAACCGGTTCCCCAATATCTACCTAACATTAATGGCCAAAAATTATTAGATAAACGGGTTACGGAAAACACTTCCCTTGAGATTGTTGACAGCGTGTTGATGATGGCAGATCACTACTCTGATCTTCCATAACACTTCGTCCAAGAGAATTTATAGGAGCCGTAATTTGCTCCACGACTCTGGTCTAACAACAATGGCTGACCACTCCCTCACTACTGACGCCACTGGCCTACATTGTCCAGATATCAGAAAGTGATAGAAGGGTCACATTTACTCTATATTAATATTGATAATTAAGTTAATTTATATGAGATGTTTTTATGATGGTAAAGTCCAAAGACTAATGTATTTAAGAATAATTCCCACCATAATAGGTGGTGAATTTATAATAGTATGTGGCAATGATATCCCGTTTTCTATAGACAGAAAGTTCCACTACAAGTTACATTTCTATGGGTAACTTGTTTATACAATGGCAGCAATATTATCTGCAATTGCACTGATATTATTAAATGGTGTCAGATTTTCCGACATAATTCCCTGGGGGCTGCTCACGAGTCGCAGTCTTATTTAGAACAGACGAACACCGATACTCCTCCTTCGAATTATTAGATTAATTTGATGTTAGTAGTTAGTAATCACACATTTGTGCGTCTGTTCATACAGGACGGATGTCCCATACCCAAGTTACAGGGGTTAGAAGTCTAATGCGATTTCGTTTCCCTGTTAACTCTTGAAAGGCTAAAATTCAAGCCTAATTACATATTATTTAACCCAGAAGACTGGATGTGATCAAGTACTACAGTCAAGTATGATTCAGGGACTGCAGTGAGATCAGTGACATTAGATATAACTTGAAGCTTGTTCAGGTAACTGGTCACTGATATATAAACACTGAGGCCCATGGAATTCATCTTGATTAAATAATAAATGTATAAAAATCAGTCATCAGATTTATTGGGGTTTAATTCAGTTAATTGATTCAGAGGATTGAATAGCCCATCATTAAAGTAAAGAATGGTTCCGAGACTGCAGTGGGTTCAGTGACATTGGTCGCAGTGATTTGTAGCTGGTTTAGGCTACTGTTCACTGATTTGCCACTGAGGCCTCATGAACTCATCTTCAGCTTTAAATGATATTAACATCAACCTCTGTTACTATAGTCAGCTGTAATCTCCTTAGTATAATGCTACTGGAGAAATATAATCAGCTGACAAATTTAGATTTCTACTGGTATTGTTTATCTGCAGCCATAGGTCTCCTCAGGCTTAATACTGGGCCTGAGAGTAATTTGCCTCCTGCAGAATTTAGCATGGTTATGCCCTGATATTTAGTAGGGCTACCGATGAATCGATGGCAATAGTCTGTCCCTACAAGGAGACCGAAGTCGGTGAGGTGATCAGACTTAATATTATCTGCCAATTTTATTCCTCTATTTCTCAGGAATTTGGCTGTTGTTCTCAGACCTTGAACTTGTAGGTCTACTGGCATTTTGTCCACCACAATGGCTTGTACTCGACAGACGTACCTGCCTAAACGTACTGATGGTTGTACCACCTGGTAGACTTGAGGTCCTGTATCTGTTACAAACCCTGAGATGTTGGATGACGTCTGGGCTACAGGCCTTAATTGTAGTTCATCTGCCAACTTTTTAGTGACATATGTTCTCTGGGACCCTTGGTCAAACAACCCACGGGTATGGACCTTGGCCCTCTTATTCAGGATGGTAATTTTGGCAGTAGGCAAAGTCGTATTACCTTTAGACTTTGCCGATTGGACACTCTTCGTTTGTTGCACCTTGCAGTACTGTGCTGTGGTGGGAATGCTATCTTACACCTTGGGTCTTGAATACGTTAATTTCGTATGTTTGCACAGTGCTGCATAGTGCCTACCTCTTCTACACCTGTTGCAGGTATTGAATTGGGTATCACAATAGTCTATGTTGTGTGACTTGAGACACCTTGCACATCTCCCTAATTCCTGGAGTCGCTCCATACGAGTGTCTCTGGTTGGATAATTAGCACAACAGTATGTTGAATGTTTCTTTTTGCAGAACATACATGTCCCCCAGCCTACTGCACGTTTGGAAGTTACTGGTTTGGGTGAACTAGTAACAGTAGGCTTGGAGGATTCTGCTGCATTGTCAGATTTTCTGCAACTTGTTGTTAGAGTAATTGATTGATGTTTATTTGGGGTAGTTGTTTTACCCTTTAATTTATTTATTTATTTATTATATATATATATATATATATATATATATATATATATATATATATATATATATTATTAAATATGACCGAAAAAGTAAGATTAATAATTCTAACACGAATTTTCTCAATCTTTCGTACATTACACTTCACTGTTGGAGGTAAATCAAAAATCACTTCTCCAAAATTCATTTTTATTTCTAGTCTGACGCGACACTGGCGCGTTTCGTAAAACTTATTACATTTTCAAAGACTTCACAAATACACAACTGATTAGAACGTATCTCTGATTTTATATCTACATTTGAGTGAGGTGGGAGGGGTGATGTGGCATTAGAACAAGAGGGGATATTAATAGGGTATTAAAAGTATCAACACAAGACAGAACAGAAACAATGGGTATTGAATAGGAGTGTTTGTAGAAAGCCTATTGGTCCATATTTCTTGATGCTTCTATATTGGAGCGGAGTCTTGAGGTGGGTAGAATATAGTTGTGCAATAATTGCCAGATACCCACACCCACGTACAGACTGGCAAAGCGACTCAACGGCCTGCTGACTCCTTATGTTCCTTGCGCCTTCAGCCTGAAGTCTCCAAAGGAATTTGTGGACTTACTGCGGGGCACACGGGCCACAGGGATAAGAGCCTCGTGTTACGAACCCGGATCCAGCGTCCAAGCCTGGAGCAGTGACAAACACGCCATCTGTGGGTCAGCTCCCGAAACCCCCGCCAAACGAACGACGACACCTAGTGAGGACAGCGTGTACTGGCCTCGAGGACCAGTTTCCAGTCTGGTTCAGCGCTCAACACCGCCGCTCCTGACCTCTGGTGAGGTGGTGCTCCGACGACAGCGCCATCTATGGACTGGATACGTCAGGTGTTTGTGTCTGAGGCTGTAAGTGTGGTGTTTTAGTGTCCCTGTTATTGATGACGTGTCTGCTTACAGAGCCGACCTGGGACCACTGTGTTGAAGGTGGAGTCAGTCTACCCGAGGCAGCCAGTCTCCATACTGTGAAGTTTGCTGCAGCTGTTGTGACGTCGTCCCCCCGGAAGAACACTGTGGTGTGTTAAGCCTGCCAATGGAGTGGCAGTGAAAGGATTTACCCGGGACCGACGGTTGGAGACGATAATCCACTGGGGTATTGAGGACAGGAGGGTGATTGGTGATATCACACGAGACTCCTGTCTAGGGCGTACCCCTTATATCGTTCGTGGAGTGGCCGTACCAGCCTTGGTGGCTCAGTACCTGCCAGCAGACCTGCTGGACGTGTGGTTGACGGCCTCCACGACGGTGCCCCCAGTGGACCTGTGTTGTGGCTGACCTGTGGCCAGGGTAGACTCGGCGTTCTCAGAGGACACGTCTTGAGGCCACGAAGAAAGCACCGCGGACTCTGCACCTAGTTTCGAGGATCCATAGTCTCCAGCAGAAGACTACAGTGTTGATCCCCTTTGTAAAGTGTTAATACCCCTCCCCCTTGTGTACGTTTTATTTCTATATATTTAAATGGTGATGGTGAAAATTATACTATATTAAGTTCTTAGCCTTCTTTCCCTACTCCCTTTAAGTTACTTGCGTCACGGATCGCATCCCTTGATAGCCTCTACTGGCTTGGGGCCGGATATATATCTTCCTCTAACTACATCAGAGTAAGAACCCCGTTGCGTCCCGAGAGGGCCGTAACATAATTGGCATCCCCAGCGGGATCCGTCCCCTTGTTAAGTATGTTTGACAGGGGTGGTGAAGTGGCGTAATCCCTGTATATAATTCCCCCTGTGTGACGATTGCGACGTTATACGTCCTGTGCGGTGCTCAGAGTGACTAAGCGCGATATTGTGCAGTGCGGTGCTCGCTGTGATTAAGCGATTAAGTGCAATATTGACTAGTGCGGTGCTCAGTGATTTAGTGCAATATTGTAGAGCGAAGTGTTCGCTTGGACTCAGTGCAATATTGGGTAGTGTGGTGCCCGAAGTGATTACGTGCAATATTGGCAAGTGCAGTGTTTGGTGCGATAAAGTGCAATATTGGCGTAGAACAGTGCTCGGTGTGTTAAGTGCTAACGTGTAAGCAGTGTGTTAAGTGCAAAGTGTTCCATCTGTGACAATGGCAGACAAAGCTACCATCGATGATCTGGACAAGGTTCAGGCTTTTCTGAACAGAGAAGATTGTCTTGCCAGATTAAAATATCTGAGTAAACCAGAGCTTGTACTAGTGAGCGCCTACCTGGAGATCAAGATCCGTGCCAGTGACTCCCGTGTGGAGATCTTGTCCAAGGTACACCGGCACCTGAAGGCAGAAGAGAAACAGGAAGGCGAGACTCCTAGTACAAAGGAAAGTGCAGACATAGCTTCCATGGAAAAGGAAGATAAGGGCAGCGACGTTGACAGTGATGCAGGCGAGCTTAATATCAGCTTCCTAACAGTCAAGATGCGTGCCCTAGAGATCAATCGTGAAATAGAATGGAAGAAATTAGAAATGGAACGAGAGAGACAAGATAAAGAATTAGAGATGAGACGTTTAGAATTAGAAGAAAGGAAAGCAGAGAGAGAAAGAGAAGAGAAACGAGAAAGAGAAAGAGAAGAACGAGAAAGAGAAGAGAGACGAGAAAGAGAAGAACGAGAACGAGAGAGAGAAGAACGAGAAAGAGAAGAGAGACGAGAGAGAGAAGAACGAGAACGAGACAAAGAGGAAAGAGAGAGACAACATGAACTAGAAGTTTTGCGATTAGGCGGTGGTCGGAGGCAAACAACGGACACCAGTAGCTTCGATCCGGTACGCAACATCAAAATGGTCCCCAAATTCCATGAGAAGGAAGTGTCAAAATTCTTTGCAGCCTTCGAGAAAGTCGCTGCCTCTTTGGAGTGGCCAAGGGAGAATTGGGCC
Source organism: Procambarus clarkii (assembly GCF_040958095.1). NCBI lineage: Eukaryota > Metazoa > Arthropoda > Malacostraca > Decapoda > Cambaridae > Procambarus > Procambarus clarkii. The sequence continues at coordinate 26,640 of NW_027189157.1, read as the reverse complement.
ATCATGATACAGTCGGTCTTGACTGGGAAGGCCCAAATCGCCTACTCTACGTTATCCCTTGACGACTCCAGCGATTATGACAAGGTGAAGAAGGTTGTGCTCATGGCGTACCAATTGGTACCTGAGGCGTATAGGCAAAAGTTCAGAAACCTGAAGAAGACCTCAGAGCACACTTTCACAGAGTTCGCCACGATCAAGGAGCGACTTTTTCAAGAATGGTGTGCCTCTCGGAAGGTGGAGACCAGGGAAGACCTCGAACAGCTGATTCTGCTCGAAGACTTCAAGGATTGTTTGTCTGGAGACCTCAAGACATACTTAGAAGAGCAGCAGGTGGAGTCCTTGAGTGCAGCAGCCACCATGGCTGAAGAGTATATCCTGACTCATAGGCCGTCTGCTAAGTACGTCCCGAGGAATTACCAGCGCCGGTTTGACAGACCTCAGGACGATGAAGAGACTCCCGTCCCACGAAGCGCTAAGAAGACGCCCCCAAGTAGCCCCCGAAGAACAAGTCCCAGTAGTCCGAAACACCGTAGTCCAAGGAGGAATATGGTGTGCTGGACTTGTGGGCAGAAAGGGCACATAGCTGCTAGGTGCCGAGGTAGAAGAGGTGGCAGCGCACGAAGGGAGGTGATGTTGATGAGCTGTGTTACACCACCAGCAGGAAACCAGTCTACGACGAAGCAGGAAGGACCAAGTTTGTTGGCCCCTCACACTTCAACCGGGTATGTAACGAGTGATCATACTGGTAGATCAGTTGTAGTGCTCAGAGATAGTGGAGCAGCCCAGTCCCTGATCGTGAAGAGCTCGTTACCCGAGGGAGTAAGTGTGGATGGGAGACCAGAGGTTATCCTGGTTGGGTTTCCGAGAACACAGTATATCGCCCCCTTTGTGCCGGTACATCTCGACTCGCCTTACTTCAGCGGCACATGTGCGTTGGCAGTAGTCGATACCCTCCCTGTGGCTGGGATTGACGTGGTACTAGCCAACGACTTGGTGACAGATTGGAGCATCAATCTTCCCAAGGTTGTGGACGAGTCTACCAGAACAGCAAGGTCGGAGGTAACAGGCAATGGTAATGTCCAGGTAAAGACAAACCCGGATGTAAACATATTTAATTTGTCCTCTCACCCGCAGATCGATGATATTCTAGCAGAGACTTCTAATTCATCTCTCGACAAGGAACATGAGGTTAAGAAGGCAGAGGTACCTGAGCTAGAAGAGGGGCCTCGTGTGCAGGCACCCACGGATACCAACGAGTCTGGAGCGAAGGCGGATGTGTGCTTGCGGTATGGCAAGTTACGGCGTGTATTGAACCAGCCAGAGATTCCCCAGACGTCAGAGGTATGTGCGGTGTGTTCAACAGGTCTAGTGCCCTCTTCGGTCCAAGCCAGGCTAGTGGATGTTGCCGGCTATGGACATGACTGGCTCGGGAAGCTTATCTCTCAATTGACCCCATGTTTCTTAGCAGTATTTTGTTTTGTTCTCCTATGTGCTCTCTGTGTTCTCAGTAAGGATCAGTGGACGACCCGAAGGATGATGGCTCCCGTGAACATCGAGAAGAGGTCCCTGGGATTAGAGATTTGCACTGCAAGTGTTGCAGTTGAAGGAGGGACCTGGAAGGTGATGGTTGATACAGGAGGTACGACAAATGATAATATGAGTGACTGTTTCCGACAGGTTGACACCCCCCGCGTGATTGCTGAGCCTCAATACAGCGTTATACGGAACGTTGGTCGACCTGACGGAGGCAGAGCGAATGCCATCTTCGGTGTGCAAGCAGCCCTGTTGGAACTAGGTGCGGGCCTAGTAGACGAGTCTGTAGTAAGTACTGCCTTGCCCACTGTCGCTATCACTCTGAATTATCAGACCTCTGTATTCCAGGTTCCTGTCTCCCTGAAGGACCATCGGACCGGCACCAGAAATGCCGTCTGTGGACAGCCATCATCGGTGCCACGACATAGGGAAGTGTCGAGTTACCCCAGATCGTGTCGAAACCAATCCGTACTCGAGAGAGGTGAGATGAAGCCCCTGCTTGACATCGCAGTGGAGACGTGGAAGACGTGGAAGGTTACGCCAGGCAGGACATCGCCTTCAATCTGCAAGTTCCCATTGAGCCGGAATTGCCCAGTAGGACAATTCTGTAGACGAGACAGTATCGCAATTCCAGATCATAAAGCATGCGTGTCCATTTGGAGTTGTGTCGTCGTACTAATTTGGTTTGTGTTTCTTTTTATAGAACCCCAAACCAAATTCTTTTTGGTGGGGAGGTGTTACGAACCCGGATCCAGCGTCCAAGCCTGGAGCAGTGACAAACACGCCATCTGTGGGTCAGCTCCCGAAACCCCCGCCAAACGAACGACGACACCTAGTGAGGACAGCGTGTACTGGCCTCGAGGACCAGTTTCCAGTCTGGTTCAGCGCTCAACACCGCCGCTCCTGACCTCTGGTGAGGTGGTGCTCCGACGACAGCGCCATCTATGGACTGGATACGTCAGGTGATTGTGTCTGAGGCTGTAAGTGTGGTGTTTTAGTGTCCCTGTTATTGATGACGTGTCTGCTTACAGAGCCGACCTGGGACCACTGTGTTGAAGGTGGAGTCAGTCTACCCGAGGCAGCCAGTCTCCATACTGTGAAGTTTGCTGCAGCTGTTGTGACGTCGTCCCCCCGGAAGAACACTGTGGTGTGTTAAGCCTGCCAATGGAGTGGCAGTGAAAGGATTTACCCGGGACCGACGGTTGGAGACGATAATCCACTGGGGTATTGAGGACAGGAGGGTGATTGGTGATATCACACGAGACTCCTGTCTAGGGCGTACCCCTTATATCGTTCGTGGAGTGGCCGTACCAGCCTTGGTGGCTCAGTACCTGCCAGCAGACCTGCTGGACGTGTGGTTGACGGCCTCCACGACGGTGCCCCCAGTGGACCTGTGTTGTGGCTGACCTGTGGCCAGGGTAGACTCGGCGTTCTCAGAGGACACGTCTTGAGGCCACGAAGAAAGCACCGCGGACTCTGCACCTAGTTTCGAGGATCCATAGTCTCCAGCAGAAGACTACAGTGTTGATCCCCTTTGTAAAGTGTTAATACCCCTCCCCCTTGTGTACGTTTTATTTCTATATATTTAAATGGTGATGGTGAAAATTATACTATATTAAGTTCTTAGCCTTCTTTCCCTACTCCCTTTAAGTTACTTGCGTCACGGATCGCATCCCTTGATAGCCTCTACTGGCTTGGGGCCGGATATATATCTTCCTCTAACTACATCAGAGTAAGAACCCCGTTGCGTCCCGAGAGGGCCGTAACACCTCGTTGGACGTAGAATCGCTGTTTACCAACGTACCTGTGGACGAGACAATCGGAATGATAGCCGACAGAGTGTATCGTGATCCAGCCTGTACTCCTCTTGACATGCCAGAAAGTATTCTGAGGAAACTACTCCAAGCTTGTACTAAAGAGGCACCCTTCTTGAGCCCGGATGGGCACATGTATAAGCAAGTAGATGGGGTCGCCATGGGTTCTCCCCTAGGTGTCCTGTTTGCAAACTTCTACATGGGTACCATCGAGCAAAAAGTCTTAGTCGACATGAACTTGAAACCGGCCATATACTGCAGGTATGTTGACGACATTTTTACACAGGTACCTGATGTCAGACATCTGCAGGAGCTGAAGGAGGCATTTGAGCAGAGTTCCGTGCTGCGTTTCACTTACGAGACGGAAAAGGATGGGAAGCTGCCTTTTCTAGATGTAACAGTCATGGAAAAGGGCGGAGGTTTCCACACTGCAGTCTACACTAAGGAAACAAACATAGGAATGTGCCTAAATGCCAACAGCGACTGCCCTGACAGGTACAAGAGGAGTGTTGTTAACGCATACGTCGACCGTGCTCTCAGCCACAGCTCAGAATGGAAGCAAGTCGACGAAGAACTCTGTAGGGTAAGGCAGGTCCTAGTCAATAACGGCTTCTCCAATGGTTTCATCGAAGACATCATAAGAAGGAAAGTGAAAAGCCATGCAACCTCTGAAGAGACAACTAACACAACACCTATACCCCCTATTAGACTATTTTACAGGAACTTCTTTTCCACAGCTCATAAAACGGAGGAAAGGGTCCTGAAAGATATTGTTAATAGAAACGTTATCCCTACAGACAAAAATCAGAGGATACAACTGACGATTTACTATAAAACCAGAAAAACGGCCAGCCTACTCATGAGAAACTCTCCAGACACAAAACAGAACGCTTTAAAAGAGACTAATGTCGTCTATGCCTTCAAATGCCCACTTGGGGACTGTAAGCTCCAAAAAACCCAGTATATAGGCAAGACAACAACATCTCTTTCTAGGCGTTTAACGATGCATAAGCAACAGGGCTCCATTAAGGAACATATAATCTCTTCCCATAACCAAACCATCGCCAGAGAAATCCTAGTAAACAACACAGAAATCATCGATAGATACAGCGATAGCAGGCGGCTTGACGTTTGCGAGGCACTACACATCAAGAAGTCAACACCAGCAATCAACAGCCAATTATTGCACAACTATATTCTACCCACCTCAAGACTCCGCTCCAATATAGAAGCATCAAGAAATATGGACCAATAGGCTTTATACAAACACTCCTATTCAATACCCATTGTTTCTGTTCTGTCTTGTGTTGATACTTTTAATACCCTATTAATATCCCCTCTTGTTCTAATGCCACATCACCCCTCCCACCTCACTCAAATGTAGATATAAAATCAGAGATACATTCTAATCAGTTGTGTATTTGTGAAGTCTTTGAAAATGTAATAAGTTTTACGAAACGTGCCTGTGTCGCGTCAGACTAGAAATAAAAATGAATTTTGGAGAAGTGATTTTTGATTTACCTCCAACAGTGAAGCGTAATGTACGAAAGATTGAGAAAATTCGTGTTAGAATTATTAATCTTACTTTTTCGGTCATATTTAATAATATATGTCTACAGGAAAGACTGCTACCAAAATATACTAATATACTAATATATATATATATATATATATATATATATATATATATATATATATATATATATATATATATATATATATATATATATATATATATATATATATATATATATATATATATATATATATAAAAGAAGGTACATTGGGTTTGTGAGAATATATTGGATAGTACAGTATTTACACTCTTATAAAGCCACTAAGAGCTTAAAGCTAAAGCCACAAGAGGGGGGGGTAGAAAGAGGGGAGCGCACCTCAGCAAGGGCAGCAACCGAGAGGGAAGCGGGGGCTAAAGAAACCTCCATAGCAGGAACAGGGGGCGCAACCACCGAAATGGGAGGGGAAGGAGCGAGAGAGGCAGAAGTAGGGGCAGAAGAAGAAAGCGAAACCTTCTTACCCGCCGGGGAGGAGGGAGGAGAGGAGCCAGGCTTACGCTTCTGACTTAAAGAGACAGGTGTCCCAGCAACCAAGTACTGGGCAACGGATTCTTGCGTCTCAACAGGAGAAGCTGAACGAGAACATACATGACGGCCGTTTGGAGAGCGATGGACATCAGCCCGCACCGACAGGCGGTGGGGAGAGTCAAGAGACGGAGGGGAAGGATGGGAAGGAAGAACGGAGGGAGACGAGGAAGAAGACACAGGAGACAAGACAAACTGGGTAGAAAGAAGGGGAACCCCAGACAGAGGACCAGGAGGAGGATCCTTCGGGAGAGAACCCAAAGGAACAGAGGAGGGAGCAGTGGGCGTATCAGGGTCCAAGGCCCGGAAACGGTTGAGAGTCTGAGGAAGGTGGGAAGGACGAGGAGAGGAAGAGCGCAACACGAGAGTATAAGAGATATTAGCATAAGGCGGGAGCCGGTGAACCTGGCGTCTCGCCTCAGGAAAAGATAAACGCTCCCGGTGCTTCAAGTTGAGGACGGCTGCCTCAAGCTCGTAATGGACACACGCACGGGAGAAGGTAGGATGGGTCTCACCGCAGTTGAGGCAACGAGCCTGGGGAGAAGTGCACTCCGACTTAGAGTGACCTTCGCCACCACACAAAGGACAGAGGGAGACAGTCCCGGAGCAGCGGAGGGCACCATGCCCAAACCTCCAGCACTTGTTACACAGCCGAGGAGAAGGAATGTACTCCTGGACAGAGCACCTGGCACCAGCAAGAATGACAGAGGGTGGAAGGGTCCTACCATCAAAGGTAATCTTCACAACCCGGAGGGGTTGACGGCAACTACCACGAGGGGGACGAGTAAACGTGTCCACCTGGAGAATAGAATGGCCCTGGGCAGCAAGGATATGTCGAATATCGTCGTGGCAGTCGCACAGGTCCCGAACACCGGTCACAACATGGGGCGGGAGCAGAATAGTGCCAACACTGGCATTCAACTGAGTGTTCTTCGAGACCTGAACAGGGGTCTCGCCAAGGCAGGATAAGGTAGCCAAGTGGGAAGCAGCATCCTGAGAAGGAGCAGCAACAACACGTGTACCGAGACGAGTGGGGTTGAAAGTAACGGAGGCATCCACGGAATCAACGAGATGTCGATGGAGGGAGAAATCGTCAGGAGGCGCAGAATCAAGAGGGAGGAGATCAAAATATTTGGCCCACGAAGCGGGACCAAACAAGGCTTGATAGGTAGCAGAACTGGAAGGAATCGAGTGAGGACGGCGGTGAGAACCCCCAGAGAGAGAGGGGTTAAAAGGCGCAGTAGTTACACCTAGAGATGGAGCCGCGCCAGGGGACGAGGTAGTCACCACTGGGGGCTTGGGGCTCGACCCAACCACAGAGGAGGGAGGGGAGCCAGGGGAAGGAGTCAGAGAGGCCAAAGGATGAGCAAGGTCGGGGCCCAATGCAGCGGAAGCTACAGAGCCTGGTCTTCCAACACGGACCGACTCGGGGGCTTGGTCGCCCACCCCACGAGCCTGAGAAGGTAAAGCAGAAACAGTCGAAACAGGGGTTATCATCACTACGAAAAGGAACATTCATTCACGAATGTGCCCCCACACCCACCATGGAGCCACAATTAGAGGCAGGACACCCAACAAGAAGCTATCGCCGATCTTGCCGGAGCCTCCTAGGAGTGCGTCGTGAGTATACGCCCCACAAACGCCACCTTTAGAACCGACAGTCCGTCGAGATCGGGTTCAGTGACGAAAGGGGGATTGACAATAAAAGGTTCCCCTCGCTCTCGACGTCGGGTACTACAGTTCTATGGGTGCAAGAGGATGCCTCCTCAAGCACCCGGGCGTCAAAATAGAAGAAGTCCAAGGGAAGAACCAGAACAAGCAAAAGGTCGGCAGGAAACGGCAAGCAGATAGGAGAAGAGGGGGGAGAAAAACGAAAAAGAAGGAAAAGGAAAAGGTGCTCAGCATAATTGGAGAGGACGGCAGCAGGAACACAAGGCTAGAAAAGGACAGAGGACTGTCCCAAGGAGCATCACACTCCTCGGGACCTCGTAGCCTGGTGGAAGGGGCCTCGTAGCCTGGTGGATAGCGCGCAGGACTCGTAATTCTGTGGCGCGGGTTCGATTCCCGCACGAGGCAGAAACAAATGGGCAAAGTTTCTTTCACCCTAAGTGCCCCTGTTACCTAGCAGTAAATAGGGACCTGGGAGTTAGTCAGCTGTCTTGGGCTGCTTCCTGGGGTGTGTGTGTGTGTGTGTGGTGTGGGAAAAAAAAAAAAAAAAAAAAAAATAGTTAGTAAACAGTAGATTGACAGTTGAGAGGCGGGCCGATAGAGCAAAGCTCAACCCCCGTAAAAACACCACTAGTAAACACTCCGGCAGCCGCCCACTAAGCCCCCCTCACGGCAACAACGAGCTGAGCGGGGAGGGGGGAAGCTCTCAACAAAATGACTGCATGTATCGGTACGTTATCCGCCCAACATTCCATCTCCCAGGATGAACAGGACCAGCAAAAGCTGCTCGACTCTGTTATTGTGTTGTCCCAAGTTATTCCTGTGGAACGTGAAGGTGAAAAGTGTATTGAAATAGCTCATGCTCTCATAAAAGATGAGTTGAGTGTCACTCTAAAGAAAACAGACATTATTGCTGCCTACAGAGTGGGCAAAAAGAATTCGTCAGATCCAAACCAGCGAAAAATTTGCCTCAAACTCGCTTCCCAGTCCACAAAATCGCATCTTGTCCGGACAGCTGCATCCCAACGAAAGAAATCTACATCAACAAGTGCTTGACTAGGAAAAGACTGCATCTCCACCGCCTGCGTCAAATCCGTAAACAAAACCCAGCTGCGATACATCAGTGCTTCGTTAGAGATGACGTGATTAAAGTGAGAAAGACCTCAGAAGGTAAAATGTTTACAATTGCTAATGAAGATAACCTCAACACTTTCCTCTCCCAATGTGGTTTGTCCCACCTTAGTATCCCTCTCATTGAGTCAACATAATTAACCCCATTTGTCACCTAGTGCGGGTTAGGTATCCAAAGTCTCTTTGTTACACCTTTTTTTAAAGTAAATTTTAGCTTAATTTATATTATTCAGTTATTGGACTTAATTGAGTGCATTAATATTTTCTCTAGTTCTTATTAATTATAGGATCATAACTAAACTATTTATGGTTAATAATCATTACATTAAATTTGCCTATGTTTATTATTCAACTTTTCTTTGCTTTCATTTATTATCTAGGTTGTCTAGCCTCGCCATACTCCCTTACTCCATTGTACCCCTGGCTTTGCCTGTGTCTCAAAATGCAAATTATTACTTAGTGTTCTTGAGAGTACTTGTAAGCAATCTACCTCATTTTTCTTTTTCTTTTCTTTTCTGTTCATTTTGTGTTTGTCTTGTATAGTCTTGTTTATATTTTTATTTTCCCCCCTTTTATATCAAAATTTTGTTTTGTAATTGCCATTCTTGCCTTGTTTTCCTACAACCAGCCTTCTTATGCAAGCAAGTATAGACCCAGAACTAAACCTCTTATCCACTATCTATGACCTATCATCACTTTAATGATCAAAATTGCAGACATTTTGCAGCTCATGATGTAAACAATGTATTAACACATAATCACAATATCTCTGTACTTAACTTGAATGTAAGATCACTTAGCAAACATTTCGAACACTTCGATGATGTTAGTGCCTTGATTGAAACTATTGACAACAAATTCTTTTTTATTATACTTACTGAGACGTGGCTAAAAGAGGATATTACTCAACTCTTTAACATGCCAAACTACTCAGCAATTCACAACTGTCGACCAATTCAGAGAGGTGGTGGTACGGCTTTTTACTACCACCAAGAACTAACATGCTTAAAAGTAATTAGAACTAGAGACTACTGTGGGGAGTATATCTTCGCCAGTTTCAGAATCAAGGGTGCCGAGTCTGTCCTGTCTGTGGGTGCAATCTATAGAATTCCTAACACTGATGTGTCCAAATTCAACTCTAATCTTAGAAATCTAATACTAGATAATAGACTGAGCAAAAACCATCTAATTATCGCAGGGGACTTTAATATTGGCCTCTGCGAGCCTGAAAACCCTACTGCTGCCAGCATCCTCAACTGTATGAATTCATGCTTCCTCATACCCTTAATCACGAACCCTACTAGAATCACTGATAGTACTGCCTCAGCTCTTGATCACATCTGGACCAACATAACCTCTCCACTTACTTCAGGGATAATCATCGATAGCACTACAGACCATTACCCCACATTTCTCCTAACTAACATTAACAATCCACCTCTAGAGACAAGGGAGATAAGCTTTAGGCTGCACAATGAAACTGCCATAGGCAATTTTATAGCTGCTGCTGCTAATGTCAACTGGGAGTCCGAATTAGGTAACATAGGGAACATCAACCTAGCAGTGCAATCTTTTCTTCAAAAAACTCTCAGCCTTTATATCACCCACTGTCCTATGCTAATGAAACAAGTCACAACTTAAAGGCTCAACAATCCTTGGCTTACAAAGGGAATATTTAAATCCATTAATAAAAAACATGACCTTGAGAAGAAGTATAGGTTAGGAATCGTCTCCAAAGAATTTTCAAAGAATTACTCATCATTTCTATCTAAAATAATTAGGAGAGCCAAAATTAAATACTACGAAGATAAATTTACCCACACAAAGGGCAACATTAAGAAAACATGGAGCACAATTTCACAAATATTGGGATCAAAGATTTTAAATAACAAACCAATACTCCTGTCAAATAATGATGGTCTGCTTTCAGCCTCTGACACTGCTTTTGAGTTCAATAGGTTCTTCTCTTCCATTGGGTCATCCCTTGCAAATGATATTCCATCTTCCAGTACTAATATTCAGGACTATCTTACAGGTAACTATCCACAGTCTATGTACCTAATGCCTACTAATTCCACTGATGTTACTGACATAATCCTTTCCCTTAAAACAAAGTCTAGTGCCCTTGAGGAGATACCAACTCTTATTTACAAAAAAAGCCTCCAGATTATTAGCTCCTGCTATTGCATTGCTTTTCAACAAGTCACTTGAACTCCAAACCTTTCCAGATATTCTAAAAAAAAGCGAGAGTAACCCCTGTCCACAAATGTGGTGATCCCACTGAAGTTAACAATTTCAGACCTATATCAATTCTGCAAAACTTGTCAAAAATATTGGAAAAACTTATCTACAAGCAGCTTTACTCTTATCTAGCCAAACACAATATACTTAATTAGCTCTTGTCAATATGGATTCAGACCCCAAAAAAGTAAGTAAGTAATTATCAAAAGAAGGCACCAAACTGGGAAGGCTATGTAGCACCATCAAATGCGCAGAATAATCAAAGGGCACTAAATATCACCAAGGATGCCAATACGAGAACATAAACGCATAAGGCAAACGATATCAAAAGTATCCGAGTCACCAAGAATTCTATTGAGGGACAAGTGACCGCGAGGGGCGGTCGGAAAGCAAGACACACGCTCGTCCTGGAAGTCAGGACATTCAAGAAGGACATGCACGACCGTAAGAGGGACAATACAACTAGGACAATAAGGAGCAGGGCGGCGCTCCATCAAGTGACCATGGGTTAACCGAGTATGGCCAATACGCAACCTCGCCAGAGCTGTTTCCCATCGCCGGTTACAGTGGTAGGACGGCGGCCACGAGGAAACACAACATTTAAGAGTACGTAGTTTGTTACCAGTAACAGACGACCAAGAAGCCTGCCAACGGGAAAGGACGGAGGAATGGATAACCGGGTAAAAGTCGGAATATGGAATACCTTTACGAGAGATGGGACAAGAGCAGACAGCTTCCTTGGCGGCAGCATCCACACGCTCATTTAAAGACACACCAATATGGCTGGGAACCCAACAAAACTCAACCGACAAATTTACTGTGAACAAGAAACAGCCAATGCTGGATCTCGACAACTACTGGATGAACCAGATTAAAGGACCCGAGAGCCATGAGGGCACTACGAGAGTCAACAACAACTACAAAGGAAGACTGACAACGAGAAAGCAGGAGACGAAGAGCATAGAGAATAGCATAAAGTTCCGCTGTAAAGATGCTAGTCTCCGGAGGTAAGCGACACATATAAGTGCGATCAGGAAAAACAACAGAGTAGCCAACACCGTCCTCAGACTTAGACCCATCGGTGAAGACAGAAACGGAGCGGGAGTGAGAAGAAAAGTGCTCAAGAAAAAGGCGTTTTAGAACCGTAGGAGGGGTAAAAGCTTTAGTGATACGGGTCAAGGAAGTACAAAACCGCGGAAGAGGGACTCTCCATGGGGGCTAAGAAGGAACAACACGAGGAGAAACATTAGGAATACGAACGGAAAGAGAATCCTGTAGGCGAGATAACCGGACAGAAAGAGGGAGGTGGTGAAGAGGAACAGGAACCGCAGTAGGGGTAAAAGTTAAAGCACGACAGAGGCGAGAGGAAGGATGTTGTAAGGACCGCGCAAGATAGCGAAGACAGTAGCGATCACGGCAGTCCTGGAGAGACAGGAAGCCGGTGTCAACATACAAGCTAAGGACGGGAGTCGAACGAAAGGCACCAGAAATGAGGCGCAACCCAGTATGGTGCAAAGCATCAAGACAGCGAAGAGTAGGAGAAGCAGACGAGTAAGCAGGGCAACCATAATAGAGCTTAGACAGGACGAGAGAGGAATGTAAAGCAAGAAGAGTGCGCCTATCTGCCCCCCAAGAAGTATGGGACAAGACCCGAAGGAGGGTAAGGGCCTTAGAGCACTCAACACGGAGGTAAGAGATACGGGAAGACCAAGACAAACGAGTGTCAAGGAATAACCCCAAAAGCTCCGCGGAATCTTTGTATTCAAGGGGATGACCATAAAGTGACAAAGAGGGACGAAGAACGACCCGTTTCCACGTAAAATTCATGGCACAAGTCTTAGAAGTAGAGAACTAGAAGCCATGATCGGTGGCCCAAGACGACACAGCATCAATTGCAAGTTGAAGCCGGCGCTGAAGGAGAGGCGAATCATCACCCTGACAGCAAAGGGTAAGATCATCGACATAGAGAGCAGAGAAGACACCTGAAGGAAGAGAGGAAAGAAGACCATTGAGGGCAATCAGAAAAAAGAGTAGTGCTCAGAACACTACCCTGGGGCACACCTTCGTATTGCTGAAAAGAGGCAGAGAGAGCGGTACCAAGGAGCACCTGAAAGGAACGACGAGAGAGGAAGCTGTGGAGAAAGAGAGGGAGATGACCACGAAGCCCAAAAGAATGAAGTTGAGATAGAATATGATATCGCCAAGTGGTGTCGTAAGCCTTTTCCAGGTCAAAAAGGACGGCAACAACGGAGGTCTTCGCAGCAAAAGCAGTACGAATATAGACCTCCAAGTTCACCAGGACATCTGTCGTGCTGCGGCACTTGCGGAAACCAAATTGAGAAGGGGAGGGGAGGTGATGGTGTTCCAGGAACCACATCAGACGAACGTTAACCATACGTTCAAAAAGTTTGCAGACACAACTTGTGAGGGCAATATGGCGAAAGTCCTTAGGGGAAGTACCCAGAGACCCCCGGTTTGCGAACAGGGAGGACAACGGCATCGAGCCAGTCCTCAGGGACTGACGACGACTCCCAAATCCGATTATACAGACTCAGTAAATACTGAGACGTGCACGGAGGGAGATGGCGAAGCATCTCATAATGAATACCATCGGAGCCCGCCGCCGTAGAACCGCAGAGGGCCAGGGCAGAACGAAGTTCAGAGAGAGAGAAGGGATCTTTATAGGGAAGCTGAAGACGAGTGCAGAAATCTAAAGGACGAGACTCAAGGGCGGGTTTACGAAGAAGGAAAGATTGGGGAAGATAGAGACCAGAGCTAACAAAAGAAAAGTGGGAACCCAGTTCGGAAGCGACCTGCAACGGGTCCGCCACAAGAGTATCATGGAGGTGAAGGACCGGTGAAACATCGGGAACAAACTTACCCGCTACCTTGCGGATACGCTTCCAGATCTGGGGCAGAGGAGTTTCGGACGTAATTGTTGAGACATAAGATGCCCAACATTCACGTTTAGCCGTACGGATGGCCCTATGGGCCACCGCACTCGCTTTCTGAAAGAAAAGAAAAGAATCGGCCATCTGCTGACGGCGGTGCCTCTTCCAGGCTGCACGCTTACAGCGGACAGCCCGAGCACAATCCGCATTCCACCAGGGAACGCACTTCCGCGGACCCCGAGAGGAGGAGCGAGGAATAGAGTGGAGGGCAGCGTTGAAGACAGTGTCATGAAAAAGAAGGAGAGCACGAGGGAGAGGCAGAAGGGAGAGGTCAGAGAGAGCAGCACTGAGGGTAAATAGGTTCCAGTCCGCCTTAGCAAACTGCCACCTAGGGAAGGAGAGGGAAGGGCGAAAAGAGAAAAAGGAAACAAGGATGGGGAAATGGTCACTTCCATGGAGGTCATCAAGACCCTGCCACGTGAAATCTAAGTAAAGAGAAGAAGAGCTGAGAGAAAGATCAAGACAGGAAAGGGTGCGAGTCCGAGAGTCCAAGTGAGTGGGCTCACCAGAATTCAGAAGAGACAGGGAAGAAGAGAGGAGAAACGGCTCAAGAAGGCGGCCCCTGGTATTCGTCAGAACGTCATTCCAAAGAGAATGACTACAATTGAAGTCACCCAGCAGGAGCACAGGCTCCGGCAGGGAGTCTAGGAGGTGTTTCAAATCAGGAAGAGAAAGCGGGACACTCGGGGGGGAGATAAATGGAACAAACTGTGTACCATTTCCCCACAAAGATACGAGCAGCAGAACAATGGAGGCGAAGGAAAAAGTAAAGGAACAAAGAGAACATCAGCGCGAATCAAGAGGGGGGGGAGAGAGAAAGGAATAGCCACGAAAACGACCAGGACGAGCACCAAGCATCGGCTCCTGGAGACAGACACAAAGGGGCGAAAACCGTGAAATCAGAAGTTGGAGTTCAAGGAAATTGGCGTAATAACCTCGAAGGTTCCATTGAAGAATAGACATCAACGAGAAGAGAAAGGACAACAACAGAAAACAAGGAAGAAACAAAGGTGAAAGAGCAATATAGCACGTTAAAGAATATCAGGGTCGGGATCAGGATCAGCAAAGTCAGGGTTAGGGGGCATGGGTAAACTGAGCAAAGATGGAGGGAAGGAAATGGGAGAACAGACCAGAGGTGGGCGGGCGGGGACCGGAGGAGGAAGAGGAGGAGACAACGGAGGGGAGCAGTTAAGGACAGCAGCAGGAAGAGGGGGAGTAGAAAGAGGGGAGCGCACCTCAGCAAGGGCAGCAACCGAGAGGGAAGCGGGGGCTAAAGAAACCTCCATAGCAGGAACAGGGGGCGCAACCACCGAAATGAGAGGGGAGGAGCGAGAGAGACAGAAGTAGGGTTCGAGGAAGAAAGCGAAACCTTCTTACCCGCCGGGGAGGAGGCAGGAGAGGAGCCAGGCTTACGCTTCTGACTTAAAGAGACAGATGTCCCAGCAACTACGTACTGGGCAACGGATTCTAGCGTCTCAACAGGTTAAGCTGAACGAGAGCACACATGATGGCCGTTTGGAGAGCGATGGACATCAGCCTGCACCGACAGGCGGCAGGGAGAGTCAAGAGACGGAGGGGAAGGATGGGAAGGAGGAACGGAGGGAGACGAGGAAGAAGACACAGGAGACAAGACAGACCGGATAGAAAGAAGGGGAACCCCAGACAGAGGACCAGGAGGTGGATCCTTCGGGAGAGAACCCAAAGGAACAGAGGAGGAGGCAGTGGGCGTATCAGGGTCCAAGGCCCGGAAACGGTTGTGAGTCTGAGGAAGGTGGGAAGGACGAGGAGAGGAAGAGCGCAACATGCGAGAATAAGAGACATGAGCATAAGGCGGGAGCCGGTGAACCTGGTGTCTCGCCTCAGGAAAAGATAAACGCTCCTGGTGCTTCAAGTTGAGGATGGCTGCCTCAAGCTTGTAATGGACACACGCACGGGAGAAGGTAGGATGGGCCTCACCGCAGTTGAGGCAACGTGCCTGAGGAGAAGTGCACTCCGACTTTAAGGGACCTTCGCCACCACACAAAGGACAGAGAGAGACAGTCCCGGAGCAGCGGAGGGCACCATGTCCAAACGTCCAGCACTTGTTACAGAGCCGAGGAGAAGGAATGTACTCCTGGACAGAGCACCTGGCACCAGCAAGAATGACAGAGGGAGGAAGGGTCCTACCATCAAAGGTAATCTTCACAACCCGGAGGGGTTGGCAGCGACTACCACAAGGGGACGAGTGAACGTGTCCACCTGGAGAATAGAATGGCCCTGGGCAGCAAGGATATGTCGAATATCGTCGTGGCAGTCTCACAGAACTCGAACACCGGTCGCAATATGGGGCGGGAGCAGAATAGTGCCAACACTGGCATTCAACTGAGCGTTCTTCGAGACCCGAACAGGGGTCTCGCCAAGGCAGGATAAGGCAGCCAAGCGGGAAGCAGCATCCTGAGAAGGAGCAGCAACGACACGTGTACCGAGACGAGTGGGGTTGAAAGTAACAGAGGCATCCACGGAATCAACGAGATGTCGATGGAGGGAGCAACCGTCAGGAGGTGCAGAATCAAGAGGGAGGAGATCAAAATATTTGGCCCACGAAGCAGGACCAAACAAGGCTTGATAGGTATCAGAACGGGAAGGAATCGAGCGAGGGTGGCCGTGACGAGGACGGCGATGAGAACCCCCAGAGAGAGGCGCAGTAGTTACAACTAGAGATGGAGCTGCGCCAGGGGACGAGGTAGTCACCAATGGGGGCTTGGGGCTCGACCCAACCACAGAGGAGGGAGGGGAGCCGAGGGGAGGAGTCAGTGAGGCCAAAGGAGGAGCAAGGTCGGGGCCCAATGCAGCGGAGGCTACAGAGCCCGGTCTTCCAACACGGACCGACTCGGGGGCTTGGTCGCTCACCCCACGAGCCTGAGAAGGTAAAGGAGAAACAGTAGAACCAGTAAACATCATTGCTACGAGAAAAAATATTCATTCACGAATGTGCCCCCACACCCACCACGGAGCCACAATTAGAGGCAGGACACCCAACAAGAAGCTATTGCCGATCATGCCGGGGCCTCCTAGGGGTGCATCGTGAGTATACGCCACACAAACGCCACCTTAAGAACCGACAGTCCGTCGAGATCAGGTTCAGTGACGAAAGGGGGATTGACAATAAAAGGTTCCCCTCGCTCTCGGACGTTGGGTACTACAGTTCTACGGGTGCAAGAGTATGCCTCCTCAAGCACCCGGGTGTCAAAACAGAAGAAGTCCAAAGGAAATACCAATACAAGCAAAAGGTTGGCAGGAAACGGCAAGCAGATAGGAGAAGAGGGGGGAGAAAAACGAACAGAAGGAAAAGGAAAAGGTGCTCAGCATAATTGGGAGAGGACGGCAGCAGGAGCACAAGGCTAGAAAAGGACAGAGGACTGTCCCAAGGAGCATCACACTCCGGCAGCCGCCCACGAAGCCCCGCCACGGCAACAACGAGCTGAGCGGGTAGGGGAGCAGAGAGAAAGATCAAGACGGGAAAGGGTGCGAGTTCGAGAGTCCACATGAGTGAGCTCACCAGAATTCAGAAGAGATAGAGAAGAAGCGAGGACGAACGGTTCGAGAAGACGGCCTCGGGTGTTTGTCAGAACATCACCCCAGAGGGAATGTCGGACAGTTGAAATCACCCAGAAGGAGCACCGGCTCTGGCAAGGAGTCCAGGAGGTGCTTAAGATCAGGAAGGGAAAGCGGGGCATTTGTGGGGAGATAAATAAAACAGACTGTATACCATTTACCACAAAAACACGGGCAGCAGAACAATGGATAGGTGACAGAAGAAGTAGGGGGACGAAGGGAATATCACATCGAATTAAGAGAGCAGTAGAGTTACGGGCCCCAGCAAGAGCTAGGGGATGGAGGAAGAAAGGAATAACCACAAAAGTGACCAGGACGAGCACCAAGCATGGGTTCCTGGAGACAAACACAAAGCGGTGAAAACTGTGTAATTAGAAGTTGGAGTTCATGGAAGTTGGTATAAAATCCACGAATATTCCACTGAAGAATAGACATTACCAAAGAGAAAGTAACAGTAAAGGCAGTAACAGAGAACAAAAAAAGAAATAAAGGTATAGAAGAACACAGTTTACTAAAAAAATCTCAGGATCAAGAGCAGGGTTGGCAAAATCAGGGTTAGGGGGGCATGGGTAAACTTAGTAAGGATAGAAGGAATAAAATAAAATAAATCAAATGTTTATTCAGGTAAGGTACATACATACAAGAGATTTTACATAAATTGATAGATTTATAGATAGAGCTAGTACATACAATGCCTAAAGCCACTATAACGTAAAGCCTTTCGGGCAGGAAAAAACTTTAATGACTAATACTTAATACTAAATGAGTATAAAGAATAAAATGTGTTGAGAACAAATAAAAATAAAGATTAAAAAGGGGGAAACATGGTTGAAAAAGCAGCACAAATACAAATAGGTCGACAAACAGCGTTGTTTAAGAAAACAGACATGGGTTGACAATAGAGGGGTAAGGTAGGTTTATAGGGAATTTATTAGGTAATGCTTCGTTTTTTATCTTAAACTGGTAGTTCTTTAACATGCTTGGAAGGTCATTCCCACATTCTGGGTCCCTTGATTTGTAGAGCATTTCTAGTTTTATTAGGTCATACTCTTGGAATATCAAAACTGAATTTATTTCTGGTGTGTGTGCTCATGGGCTCTGTTACAACCTTCAATGAAGCTTTTGAGGTCAGGATTGGCATTACAGTTCAGCGTTTTTATATATGTATAATACACATGACAGAATGTGCAGTGACTTAATATCTAACATATCAGAGATTTGAGTAGGGGTACCGGAGTGATGTCTGGGGCCAAAGTTGGATATTGTCCTAATGGCAGCTTTGTGTTGAGTAATTAGAGGATGTAAATGATTTTGGGAAGTAGAACCCCAAGCACAAATACCATAGTTGAGATATGGATAGATGAGGGAGTAATAGAGAGTCACCAGGGCAGGGCGGGGTACATAATATCTGATCTTAGAAAGAATGCCAAACAGTTTTTGAAACTTTTTTTTGATATATTTAGGAATGTGTCCCTGGAAATTCAGCTTGTGGTCAATGAGAATGCCAAGGAATTTGCCATCTAATTTGTTACAAATATGGGTAGTGTTAATTCTGAGATTTATTTGATTAGAGGATTTATTGCCAAACAGAATTATAGAAAGTTTTGTCAATGTTAAGGGTGAGTTTGTTGGCAGGTAGCCAAAGATGGACTTTATTTAACTCAGTATTTACTGTGGCATTTAGAGCAAGGGGGTCAGGACTGGAGTAAATGAAGGTTGTGTCATCAGCAAATAGAATTGGTTTGAGGTGTTGGGAGGCATTTGGAAGGTCATTAATGTAGATGAGAAAGAGGAGAGAGCCAAGTATGCTGCCCTGAGGAACACCAATGTTGATGGGTAGGGTGGGAGAAATTTAATTATTCACAGAAACATACTGGAGCCTGTCAGTAAGGTAAGATTTGAGGTATTGCAGGGAGTGTCCTCTGACTCCATAATGATGTAATTTAAGAAGAAGGTTTTGGTGGTTGACAGTGTCAAAAGCCTTCCGCAGGGTCCACAAATAACCAACAGGGAACTCATTTTTATCAGAGCTGCATGAATCAAGTTAATCATACTAATAAGTGCATCGTTAGTGCTTTTTTTGGGTCTGAAGCCATATTGACAAGAGCTAAGTATATTGTGTTTGGCTAGATAAGAGTAAAGCTGCTTGTAGATTAGTTTTTCAAATATTTTTGACAAGTTAGGCAGGATTGATATAGGTCTGTAGTTGTTAACATCTGTGAGATCACCACATTTGTGGACAGGGGTTACTCTCGCTTTTTTTAGCATATCTGGAAAGGTTTGGAGTTCAAGTGACTTGTTGAAGAGCAATGCAATAGCAGGGGCTAAAGATCTGGAGGCTTTTTCGTAAATTAAGGTTGGTATCTCTTCAAGGGCACTAGACTTGGTTTTAAGGGAAAGGATCAGTACTAGAAGATGGAATATCATTTGCAAGGTAGTGTCCCAATGGAAGAGAAGAACCTACTGAACTCAATAGCAGAATCAGAGCTGAAAGCTGACCATTGTTATTGGACAGGAGTGTTGGTTTGTTATTTAAAATCTTCTTTGATCCCAATATTTGTGAAATTGTGCTCCAAGTTTTTTTTTAATGTTGCTCTTTATTTTGGTAAATTTATCTTCGTAGTACTTAGTTTTGGCTCGTCTAATTATTTTAGATAGCAATAACGAGTAATTCTTTGAGAATTCTCTGGAGACGGTTCCTAACGTATACTTCTTCTCAAGGTCATGTTTTATTAATGGATTTAAGTATTCCCTTTGTAAGCCAAGGATTGTTAAGCCTTTTGGAAGGGAGCAAGAGAACAGACCAGAGGCAGACTGACGGGGTCCGGAGGGGGAGGAGGCAACTGAGAGGGGCAGGCAAGGACAGCTGGAGGAGGGGGGGGGAGGCAGAAGGCAGGGAGAGCGCGCCTCAGCAAGGGTAGCAACCGAGAGGGAATCGGGGGCGAAATGAAACCTCCATATCTGGGACATGGGGTTCGACCACTGAAATGGGAGGGGATGTAGTGACAGAGTCAGATAGAGGGGGTTGAGGAAGACAGCGAAGCCTTCTTACCAGCTGGAGAGGAAGGAGGAGAGCAGCCAGGCTTACGTTTCTGACTCGAAGAGACAGGCGTTCCAGTAACAACGTACCAGGCGACAGACTCAATGGTCTCAGCAGGAGAAGAGGAACGAGAGCGAACAACACGAAGATTGCTGGGAGGATGATGGATATCAGCCTCGACAGACAGGTGGCGTGGAGGGTCAAGAGACTGGGGGAAGGGTCGGGAAGAAAGAGTGGGGAAAGGGTCGGGAAGAAAGAGTGGGGGGAGATGGGAAGAAGACAAAGGAGATATGGTGAACTGGATAGGAAGGGGGAAACCCCAGATGGAGAACCAGGAGGGAGACCATCTGGGACAGGGAGGCAAAGGAATAGGGGAGGAGGTGGTGGGTATGGCCGGGTTTAAGGCCTGGAAACGGTTGTGAGACTGAGGAAGATGGGAAGGACGAGGAGAGGTAGAACGCAACACGCGAGTGTAGGATACGCCCGCGAAAAGGGTCAGACGACGAACTTGGCGTCTTGCTTCAAGAAAAGACAGACGATCACGGTGCTTCAAGTTGAGGACGGGTTCTTCGAGTTTGTAGTGTACACACGAGCTTGAGAAGGTAGGGTGGGCCTCACAGCAATTGAGGCAGCGAGCCTGGGGAGAAGTACACTCGGACTTAGAATGACTATCATCTCCACACATGGGCATAGATACACAGTACTGGTGCATTTGAGGACACCGTGCCCGAACTTCCAATACTTATTGCAAAGTCTAGGAGAGGGAATGTACTCCTGAATGAGCATCTGGCACCAGCAAGAATAATAGAGGGTGGAAGGGACCTACTATCAAAGGTGATTTTTACAACTTGAAGGGGCTGACGGCAACGACCACGAGGGGGTCGAGTAAACGTGTCCACCTGAGGATAGAATGGCCTTGGGCTACGAGGATATGTTTAATATCCTCATGGCAATCTTTGAGGTCCCAAACACCAATTGCAACATGGTGTGGGAGGAGAACAGTACCAATACTGGCATTTAACCGAGCGTTTTTGAAGACCCGAACAGGGATCTCTCCAATGCAGGACAAGCGGCTAAGCGAGTAGCTGCATCCTGAGAAGGAGCAGTGACGACACGCGTACCGTAACTGTTGGAGTTAAAAGTAACAGAGGCATCTACTGAATCAACAAGGTGTTTATGGAGGGAGAAATTGTCAGGAGTAGAATCCAGATGGTGGAGATTAAAGTATTTAGCCCACGTAGCAGGACCAAAGAAGGCGTTGTAAGTAGTATTACAGGACGGGATTGTGCGAGTGCGGCCGTGGTGGGAACGGCGTTGAGAACCCCCAGAGAGAGAGGGGGTAAAAGGCGCAGTAGTCACAGTGAGAGACAAAGCCGTGCCAAAAGGACGAGGTGGTCACCACTGGGGGCTGGGGACTCTACCCTACCACAGAGGAGAGAGGGGAGCTGAGGGAAGTAGTCAGGTCGTCGGGGCCCAATGCAGCAGGGGCTACAGGGCCTGGTCTTCCAACACAGTCCGACTCCGGGGGCTTGGTCACCCACCCCACGAGCCTGAGAAAGTACAAGGGAAACATTATCAGCCATGAAAACGAGGGAAAACTTTCATTCACGAATGTGCCCCCACACCCACCATGGAGCTACAATTAGAGGCAGGACACCCAACAAGAAGCTATTGCCGATCTTGCCGGGGCCCCCCAGGGGTGCGTCGTGAGTATACGCCCCACAAACGCCAGCTTAAGAACCGTGAGTCCGTCGAGAGCGGGTTCAGTGACGAAAGGAGGATTGACAATAAAAGGGTCCCCTCACTCGAGACGTTGGGTACTACAGTTCTACGGGTACAAGAGTATGCCTGCCTCCTCAAACACCCAGGCGTCAAAACAAAAGAAGGTCGAAAGAATAATCAAAACAGGCAAAAGGTCAGCAGGAAATGACAATTTGATAGGAGAAGAGGGGGGGAGAAAAATAAAATACGAGGAAAAGGAAAAGGGGTTTGGCAAAATTGGTAAAGGCAGCAGCAGGAGCATAAGGCTGCAAAAGGACAGAGGACTGACCCACGGAGCATCACACTCCGGCAGCTGCCCACCAAGCCCCCTCACGGCGACAACGAGCCAGACAGTGAGGGGGCTGCCTCAGGTAGTTATATTAGTCTGACTCTAGCAGTTATATTAGTCTGACTCTGGCGGTTATATTAGTCTGACTCTAGCAGTTATATTAGTCTGACTCTGGCAGTTATATTAGTCTGACTCTGGAAGTTATATTAGTCTGACTCGGGCAGTTATATATATCTGACTCTGGCAGTTATTAGGCAGACTCTGGCAGTTTTATTAGACTTACTCTGGAAGTTATATTAGTCTGACTCTGGGAGTTATATTAGTCTGACTCTGGAAGTTATATTAGTCTGACTGAAAGTTATATTAGGCTGACTCTAGTAGTTATATTAGTCTGACTCTTGCAGGTATATTTGTCTGACTCTGGCAGTTACATTAGTCTGACTCTGGCAGTTATATTAGTCTGACTCTGGCAGTTATATTAGTCTGACTCTGGCAGTTATATTAGTCTGACTCTGGCAGTTATATTAGTCTGACTCTGGCAGTTATATTATTCCGACTGGCAGTTATATTATTCTAACTCTGGCAGTTATATTAGTCTGACTCTTTTAGTTATATTAGTCTGACTCTGGCAATTATATTAGTCTGATTCTGGGAGTCATATTAGTCTGACTCTGGCAGTTTTATTAAGTAATTATCAAAAGAAGGCACCAAACCGGGAAGGCTATGTAGCACCATCAAATGTGCGGGATAATCAGAGGGCGCTAAATATCACCAAGGATGCCAATACGAGAACAGAAACGCATAAGGTGAACGATATCAAAAGTATCTGAGTCGCCAAGAATTCTATCAAGGTACAAGCGACCGCGGGAGACAGTTGGAAAACAAGAAACACGCTCGTCCTGGAAGTCAGGACATTCAACAAGGATATGCACGACCGTAAGAGGGACAATAAGGAGCAGGGCGGCGCTCCATTAAGTGACCGTAAGTTAAACGGGTATGGCCAAATGCGTAACCTAGCTAGAGCCGTTTCCCACCGCTGGTTACGATGGCAGGAGCAAGGCCACTGGGACACATGACTCTTAAGAGTACGCAGTTTGTTACCAATAACAGAACACCAACAACTCTGTCAGCGGGCAGACAACTCTGCCAGCGGGCAGACAACTCTGCCCGCTGGCAGGCAACCTCATGCCTCCAAGGATGGAGGTTGAATAACTGGGAAAAAGTCGGAATAAGGAATACTTTTACGAGAGATGGGACAAGCGCGGATAGCTTCCTTAGCGGCAGCATCCGCACACTCATTTAAAGAGACACCAACATGGCTGGGAACCCAGCAAAATGTAACTGACTGAAATTTACTGGAGATAAGAAACAGCCAATGTTGATTCTCGACAACCACCAGGTGGACCGGATTAAAGGACCCTAAAGCCATGAGGGCACTACGAGTCAACTACCACCACAAAGGAGGATTGCCACCGGGAAAGCAAGAGACGAAGAGCATAGAGAATAGCATAAAGTTCTGCTGTAAAGATGCTAGCCTCCGGAGGAAGACGACACATATAAGTGTGGTCAGGAAAAACAACAGAGTAGCCCACACCGTCAGCAGACTTAGACCCATTGGTGAAGATGGGAACGGAGTGGGAGTGAGAAGAAAAGTGCTCAAGGAAGAGGCGTTTCAGAACTGTAGGAGGGGTAAAAGCTTTAGTGATGCAGGTCAGAGAAGTACAAAATTTGGGAAGGGGACCCTCCACGGGGGTAAGGATGGCACAATACGAGGAGAAACATTGGTAATATGAACTGAAAGAAAATCCTGTAAGCGAGACAAACGGACAGAAAGAGGAAGGAGGTGAAGAGGAACAGGAACTATAGGAGGGGTGAAAGTCAAAGCACAATAGAGGCGAGAGTGAGGATGCTGTAAGGATCGCGCAAGATAGCGAAGACTGTAGCCATCACGGCGATCCTGGAGAGACAGAAAGCCAGTGTCAGCGTACAAGCTGAGGGTAGGAGTTGAACGAAAAGCACCAGAGCTGAGGCGCAACCCAGTATGGTGCAAAGGATCAAGACGGTGAAGAGTAGAAGGAGAAGCAGAAGAGTATGCAAGGCAACCATAATCGAGTTTAGACATGACGAGAGAGGAATGCAAATAGAGGAGCGTGTGCCTATCTGCTCCCCAAGAAGTATGGGACAAAACCTTAAGTAGGTTAAGGGCCTAAGAGCATTCAACACAGAGGTAAGAGACATGGGACAACCAAGACAAATGAGTGTCAAAGAATAACCGCAGAAGCTTCGCGGAATCTTTGTACACAAGGGGATGACCATAAAGTGACAAAGAGGGACGAAGAACGACCTGCTTCCGAGTAAAAATCATGGCACAAGTCTTAGTAGTAGAGAACTTGAAGCCATGATTGGTGGCCCAAGATGACACGGCATCAATCGCAAGTTGAAGCCGCTGTTGAAGGAGAGGCGAATCATCACCCCGACAGCAAAGAGTAAGATCGTCAACATAAAGAGCAGAGAAGATGCCAGAAGGAAGGGAGGAAAGAAGACCATTGAGAGCAACCAGAAAAGAGTAGTACTCAGAACACTACCTTGGGGCACACCTTCATACTGCTGAAAAGAGGCAGAGAGAGTGGCACCAAGCCTGACCCGAAAGGTACGACGAGAGAGAAAGCTTTGAAGGAAGAGAGGGAGATTACCACAAAGGCCAAAAGAACAAAGTTGGGACAGAATATGGAATCTCCAAGTCGTGTCATAAGCCTTTTCCAGGTCAAAAAGAACAGCAACAATGGAGGTCTTCACTGCAAAATCAGTACGAATATAGACCTCCAAGTTCACCAGGACATCAGTCGTTCTGCGGCACTTGCGGAAACCAAATTGAGAAGGGGAGGGGAGGTGATGGTGTTCCAGGAACCACATCAGACGGATATTTACCATACGCTCAAAGAGCTTGCAAACACAACTCATGAGAGCAATAGGGCGGAAGTCCTTAGGGGACGTACCGAGAGACCCTGGTTTCCGAATAGGGAGTACAATGGCATCGAGCTAGTCCTCAGGGACGGACGACGACTCCCAGACCTGGTTATACAGATTCAGTAAATACCGAGACGTGCACGGAGGGAGATGGCGAATCATCTCATAATGAACGCCATCCGAGCCCGCCGCCATAGATCCGCAGAGGGCCAGGGCAGACTGAAGTTCAGAAAGAGAGAATGGATCATTATAGGGAAGACGGAGATGAGTGCGGAAATCTAAAGGATAAGATTCAAAAACAGGCTTACGAAGAAGGAAGGATTGAGGAAGATGAGAACCAGAGCTAACAGAAGAAAAGTGGGAACCCAGTTTAGTTGCGACCTGCACTGGATCCGCCACAAGAGTACCACGGAGGTGGAGAACCGGCGAGACATCCGGAACGAACTTGCCCACAATCTTGCGGATCTTCTTCCAGATCTGTGGCAGAGGAGTATCGGACGTAATGGTGGAAACATAAGATTTCCAACTCTCACGTTTAGCTGTACGGATGGTCCTACGGGCCACCGCACTTACCTTCAGAAACAGAATAAAAGAATCAGCCGTCTGCCGGGGGCGGTGTTTCTTCCAGGCTGCACGCTTACAGTGGACAGCCCGAGCACAGTCCGCATTCCACCAGGGAACGCACTTCCGTGTGCCCCGGAAGAAGAGCAAGGAATAGAGTGGAGGGCAGCTTTGAAGACAGTGTCTTAAAAAAAGGAGGGCGCAAGGAAGAGGCCGAGAGGAGAGGTCAGAAAGAGTAGCACAGAGGGTGAATAGGCACCAGTCAGCCTTGGCAAACTGTCACATAGGGAAGGAGAGGGGGAGGGTGGAAAGAGAAAAAGGAAATGAGGATAGGGAAACGATCACTGTTATGGAGGTCATCAAGAACCTGCCACGTGAAATCGGGGACGACGAGCAGAGAGAAAGATCAAGACAGGAAAGGGTTAGAGTTCGAGAGTCCACATCAGTGGGCTCACCAGAATTCAGAAGAGATAGAGAAGAAGCGAGGACAAACGGTTCGAGAAGACGGCCTCGGGTGTTTGTCAGAACATCATCCCAGAGGGAATGTCCACAGTTGAAATCACCCAGAAGGAGCACCGGCTCTGGCAAGGAGCCCAGGAGGTGCTTAAGATCAGGAAGGGAAAACGGGACATTTGGGGGGAGATAAATGACACAGACTGTATACCATTTACCCACAAAAACACGGGCAGAAGAACAATGGATAGGTGATGGAAGAAGTAGGCGGACGAAGGGAATATCAGAACGAATTAAAAGAGCAGTAGAGTTATGGGCCCCAGCAAGAGCTGGGGGTGGGGGGGAAAGAAAGGAATAACCATGAAAGTGACCAGGACGAGCACCAAGCATTGGTTCCTAAAGACAAACACAAAGTGGAGTAAACTGTGTAATTAGAAGTTGGAGTTCATGGAAGTTGGCAAAAAATCCACGAATATTCCACTGAAGAATAGACATTATCAAAGAGAAAGGACAGTAACAGAGAACAAGAAAGAAATAA